>NW_011889162.1:616202-632819 GCF_000151845.1 Pteropus vampyrus | reverse complement strand
CACCAGCGTCCAAGTCGGCCGAGCTCCAGAGTCAGCCTCGTGACTCGTGACACCCTTCATGCCTTTTAACCCAATGCCCGTGACTGGCCCGCGCTGCCAGATGTCCCAGGTTTTGGTTCTTCGGTTGCGGGGGAGGGAGGACCTTGGGAATTGTTGTACCCGGTTTCAAGTTCTTGGAATTGTTTTTTCGGCCCGTTGTTTGGGGGAGGCGGCCGGCGGGTTCTTGGTTGTTTGATTGCCGTTGAGGCCCCCGGGGGTTTGGGCCTTGGCCCCGGGCCGTTCGGTTGGTTTTGGGCTTTTCACTTTTTTCCCTCCTTTTGATAATCTTCGACAAGCTCGACGTGGCGTGTTCTCCATCTCGGTCACACCAGAAAGTTTAACAGAACCATAACTCGGCAAACGTGAGAAGTACCAAGAGTATGCTAGCTAACCACGTGACAGCCTGTGCCCAAGAAAAGCAGAGAGCTGGGTGGTGATAACACTCGACTGATGCCTTTTAGCCGGATGGAGATGCCAGGGAGGACCTCAAATACCTCCCCCTACCGTCTGCCCCAGGGCCCTGTGATCCCCACTGCCCACTCGCACACACCCCCAAGGCAAGTGTGCATCGCTCCGGAATGACCGTGGAAAAATCATCGCCATTGCTTTAGTCCGAACGGGATGCCTCCCAAACTGCCCAAATGCCAACCTCATTGCCGAAGAAGCTAAGTGTTTAAAAGATGCTTCGCCCAATTAATGCTGTGACATGCAAGCAGAAGTGTTTGTGGAGTTTCTACTTTCCTTAATTAAAGAGCTCCATGGAGAAATAAACAAACACTTTCCAGTCAATGACACTGAGATGGGGGGATGGGCAGGCGTCACCATCTGAGGCACAGAGACCCCTGGACGTCAGAGGTGTGTGATTTGTCTGGCAGGCCCCGTGGTCTTCCTGGGTGATCTCGAGCAGAGCTCCATGCCTCGGTTGATTTTTCCAATCTGTAAATCTTTCAGGAATATTAAGATCAGTCAGGAATGTCTGTAAAGTGCTTTGAACTCCTAGAGGTAGACATTAAATAAATACCCAGTGTTATTAGAACTCCACTGGGGCAATCGAATGCTCGAAACGGGACTTTATTATAAATACTCTCTGAAGTTTGCCAAGAATAAATTGAATGGGCAAAGGCAACATACTTGGCTGTAACTTAACCCAAACTTGGCATCGTGATACGAGAATAGAGAATTCTGGAGAGGACATGAAAGGCTTCTATTATTTCAGTCAACTGTTTAGCTAAATTTCCACATCTTCCATTTAGGCGTCTTATCCTTCAGATTGCTGCCTTACGGAGGAACGCAAAAGTACGAAATAAAAATAAAGGCCCCTGGCCTCTGCGTCTTCCTACAATTAATATGACCGAAAATGTAAATTGGTTTAAAGATCACAAAATAACTGCCTCATTGACTAAAATGGATAGAAACCAAGATTCCTCTTTCTTTTTTTTTTTTTAGTTCCTACAGCAAAATTTACAGCTGAAAAACTACCTTTGCATAGTAATAACTCTTCTCTGAGCCGGTCAGTGAAAGCCATGCCCACAGGCAAATTAGATGTATTTTAAAGTCTACCCGTCTTATAAAGAAATCCAGATTTTCCTTGAGTTAGAAGCACGTTTAGCATTGCAAATTCAATGGCATCGCCCCAAAGCGTGCATTCTGATGTGGAGTTTTTATAAACACACAACACCACTCTGAAGCAGGACGTTTGATCTGGGTGGAAATCAGCAGGGGCTGGAGCAGGGAGCGGAGGCAGTCCAGCAGTCTTGGAGTTGGGGGTTCTGGAGTTGGGTCTCACCTCCGTCGTGAACTGACTGTGTGGAGTGTCAGCCGCCTGTCTGCTCCGTTTCCTTATCTGCAAGACTCCAGCACAAATCCAACGAAACCCTCCTTCAACGCCACCTTTTCTCAAAAGCACTCCCAGCGAGAATGCGGCCAAAAAAGGACATTTCTGGAAGGAAATAGCCCCGAACGGGGGCTCGAGCCCTCACTCATCCCCAAGAATACATGTCTGGAACAGCACTCTTTAATCAAATCCAGCGTCCGAGGCTTCTCCCCGTTACCTGCTTACAGGAAAAAGGAAAATGCTTTATGCTCCCCTGGCGCTGTGTGGCGTTTTTCAGCAGCAACCCTCAGTCCCTGTGTGCCCCTGTGTTTAAATTCAGCACGTGTTTTAACGCGTGAGTCCAGAGAAAGGCTCGGGGGTATGTTCCCAGAATGCTTACCAGGAGATTAAAGTTGCCGTGATGGAGGGCAGGGAAAATGTGAGCCGCGTTCTTTCTGGATGGGGGGTCGGGGGAGGTAAAAGGTCCGAGAGACGGTTTCGACAAAGCACTGCTCAGGGCTGGCCTTGAGCACGTGCTCTCGGCAGACGAGGAGCCCGCGGGAACGCTCCAGCTGATCTTAGGATGTGAGCTCATCACCCGCCAACGTGGCCTTGAGGAACACGTGGGAGTTGGAGCCACACGTGCGGCTGGCCCTGCGGTGTATCCACTCGGCCTTTCACAAAGCTCCCTCTCCTCCCAGCTCGCAGCCCCTGACCGGCGAGCGGCTGCAGCAGCAAGCCTGAGTGTGGGAAGTGGTGCTGCCAGGCTCGGGGGAGTCTGCTCTCGGCAGCTGGCACGGTCCCCGAGCTCAAAGACAATGTGGGATGCTCCACAATTCCGGAAGCTACTGGCTCACGAGGCTGTGAACTGCAGCCCCTGGATTCGACGTCTGTGGAGAACAGGGCTGTCGGCTGGCATCACCCTCCGCTGGAGGGGAGGTGACAGAGAGACGAGTCCCACCCAGGGTCACGATGAGGGAGAGGGGCCTCTAATGCCCAGGACCGGCCAGAAGTCCACCCCAGGGTGGGAGCAGCGCCCAGCCCTCCTGAATGCCCCAGGCCCCGGGGGAAAGGGACCGTCTCCCTCATTGTCCCAGGCATCCGCCGGGATTCATGCCCTTGCCAGAAGCCTCCATGAGGACGCAGGGGACACAGAGAGGGCTCCTACTCAAACGGGTGAGGAAGGGCTGGGGGGCGGGGGAGAGGGTGTGAGCTGATCCTGCGTGAAGATGCTGTCACCAGATTACTGACAACAGCAAAAAGTTCACGAAGGTGTTACCGTGCGTTTGCTAGGGCTGCAGGAACAAAGTTTCACACTCTGGGTAGCTCAAAACAACAGAAATTTACTGTTCATAGCCCTGAGTCCAAGAAGTCCGAGTTTATGGCATCGGCAGGGTCATGTCTTCTGAGAGCCGAGAGGGAGACTGTCCCCGGCCCCTCCCCCACCCCACCCCGCCTTGGCCCGCGGACTGTGTCCCCTCCGTGTCTCCACACCTCTTCTCTGTGTGGGTACCTGTCGCTGGGTCCAGACGTCTCCTTTTCCCGAGGACCCCAGTCTTATTGGGTTAGGGGCCACCCTACCCCCTCGTGACCCCATCGGAGCTAATCACAGGTGCAACGACCCTGCCTCCTAACGAGGCTGTTCTGAAGGTCAGGCCTCTGACACATGCGTGTGGGGAAAACTCACGCTGCCCGTGACAATGTCCCGTCGTAACGAGTGGCCAAACGTGGGAGATGACCATTAAAAACGTGGTTGAGGACACGCGGGATAAACACGGAAAGCGCTTGGGCCGTGACACGGAATGACACAAAGACAGACGGGAGAGGACAGCCCCGGCTGCGCTCGGGTCCAAAGTCCCTCGTCTTCGTCCCGGTCCCGGTGCCTAAACGTCCCTCGGTGTGACCCCGTCCTATCCGCAGTGCGCATTGCCGTCGCTGTTCCGAAGCGGCAGCCTGCTCCGCCCTCTGCCCGGAGGAAGGACAGGGCGGACCCCGGCGTCCCCCGCAATCCTGAGAGGCTGCCCTGCGTCCACGGCCCCCACGGCCGCTCGCGCGGGGCAGCAGGAGCCTCGTCGGGGGAGGGGACAGAGATTCGCCTCCAGCCCACAGAGGGGCTGGGACGGCCACGGCGTCGGTTCTGGGACGGGAGAGCAGGGAGGTCCGGGTGACGCCGTCTGGGCACCTCCGTCCCCGGGCGAGGAGAGCAGGACGGGTGCCCAGCCTCAGGCCTCGGAGGAGGACGTGCTGAAGGGAATAGGGGTGAAACAGTGTCCTGTGTCGTGAAGACGCTGACTTTCCAAATAAGCTGCAGGCTGGTGCGAGCGGGAGCCAGCGGTGCCGTGAAGCCTTCAGCGTCTCCCCGACCTGGCTGCGTTCCCGGCTGGTCGGGGGACGCCTGCTTGCTGGTGGGTCCCTGGTGTGACAGATACACCACGGGTCCCGGGCTCAGATGTGTGACGAGGCCCAGGAGACGGCCAGCCCACAAAGACACCGAGTCGGGCTCGGCCTTGCCAGCCGGAAAGGAGGGGGACCCCGTGTGAGACGGTGGCAGTGTCCCTGTTTCTCTAGCTGGCCATTTGGATTCATCTCTGAAGACAGATTGTTACCGTCTTGGAAAAAATCCTCACAGAACAGCAAAACAAGCTCTGTGCAAGCGAAAGCCAAAAGCCTCTGCCAGGACGAGCCCGTCAGAGCGGCTTAGGAGCTAAACTGCCGTAGGCGGGGACGAGAGGCAAAGGCTCTGTGGCAGGGGGCTTGGTGATTCGGAAGGTCGTCACGACAGGAGCCCAGCGGGACCCTGGGACGGGGACGAGGCACGGTTCTCTCCGAAAGCGCTCGGTGGGGCAGGACCTTGGGCAAGGAGGTCACGGTCATCGGCACCCCCAGGGTGGGAGGGGGAGGCAGCCCCTAAAACATGGCAGCAGGGGCTGAGCTGAGGGCAGCTGGCTCCCCGGGGACGCTGCTCGGGAAACACAGCCGGAAGTCCCGCTAAGTGGGCCCGTCTGCATCACAGTCTCCCTCCCGGCCCGGCCTCCGGTCACGTTTGCGTTAAGAGTCACAGCTCCGTCTTCGCTGTATGTACTTTGAGTAATTCGTGGAGGGGCTGTGTCCACACTGGGATGAAGCCGGGTGCAGAGCGTGGCAGCGGCTTGAGACAGGACTCAGGGAGCGCAGAGGGGACCTGCAGAGGCACCGAGCCAAGGTCCAGGACAGACTGCCAGCTGCGTGCAAATGACCGCCTGGAATCCCCAGGGACTTCCAGAAATGCGGGAGGCACCTGGACAGAGCCGACTTCTCATGGTCTGGTTGTTAAGAGGCCACCTGGGTGGCCTGAGCATACAGCTGCAGGAAATGGTGGGGTCTTGACTGTCATCACATGGACCACTGACCAGGGAGAGTTCGGAGCAGTGGACAGCAGATCCGGCCCCTGTATCTGTCAGGACAGACTAGGTTATGCTGCGTAATAAACCATCCCCACATGTCAGTACCTAAGTACGGGGATAAATGGCCACCGCCTGCGTTAAAGGAACAGGAGGGCTGGCAGGGAAGTGGCCAGGCGGCCGAGGCACGGCCACCGTGCAGACTCCTCCATGGCCAATGGGACGGAAGGAGGAAGAGTCCGAGCCCAGTGTCTCTTCTTTAAAACTCCGTCTCCGCAGCAGCAGAGCGGAGATGAGAAGGTGTGCGGTGGGGGTGCAGGGGCCTCCGGAGCCGCCTGTCACAGCCGCGCCGAGTGCACGGCGCCCCGTGGCCCCCGACGAGGCCACAGCAGAGCAGCTCAGGCCAGCGCGCGTCACCGCGCCCCTGTCTCTCCCTTCGTCCTTGGGTCTCGTGGAGACAACGATTCCCCCACACACACTCCTCAAGACCCATCTTTCAACGGAAGGAAAAGAAACGTGGCTGTTCCTTAGAAAACCACCCAGGGCCCGTCCCTGGGCCCCCGAAGAAGTCGTCCTCCCTTCTGAAATCGGCACTGTGCCCGGTGCCCCTTGGGCAGCCTCCGCTGGGCCACTTCTGAGCTGTGACCCAAAACCACTCGCACGCCCTCTCTGGTCCCCACCTGTAATGTCGGGCACCGGGCAAAGCAGCTTGTCAGATTTCGTTTTCCTCTCCTCCAGCAGAGGGACATTTTCTCCAGTCGAAATCACGCACGGACGTCCCCCACGTGAAACCGGGCAGGAGCAGGTGGCAGGGACCAGGGTCACAGGCTCCCAGTGACCCTTCAGCTCCCTCAGCCGAAACCTCAGAGAGAAGTCGACACGCGGGTTGGAAGGCTCCCACCGACGAGATCCCCCCTGGCTCCAGGACCCCTGGACGCTCTGTCCTCGAGACCCAGAGTCAGTCCTGGGTTTTTTTCCGTTTTTAAATTGGGATTCCACGTGGCTTTGTAGACAGTTTTCAAAACTATATCCCACGGAGGTGTGAGATGCTTTAACAGCGTCTCGGCCACCGTCAGGGTCATCGTGGTCCCTCGCTCGCTCACCGCAGGCACAGCGAGGGCGGTCGGCCTGAGTGCTTCTCCAGGTCAGACCGAAGCCTGGCTCAGCCAAACCCCCGGTCCACGGTGTCCGTGCTGGGGGTCCTGCTACCGGGTGTGGTCAAACCGCCCGCGATTCACCGAGAAACTAGGCTCGGTGATGAGAAGTTAAAGTGTTATGACTTGTTCTAACTACTGACAACACGTGGAGAGGGCTTAAGAATGCGTCTGAAAGCAAAATAATGTTAATGCAAAACATTATTACTATAGCAACGACCACCATTGTGCCAAACGGCGCGCCCCGCCCCTCGGAACAGGCCCCTGCCCCGGGCTCCGCTGCCGGAGGCTGCCGTGCAAGCAGGGTGTTTGCAACGAGCAGGAGGGGCAGGGCCTGCGGAGGGAGCGGCACCGTCCCCCGGAGCGAAACTGTCCCCGCGCGTCCACTCGGCGAGAGCACGGAGTCCAGCCGGCCGCCGCAGCGTTAGCCACGTGCCCGGGCGATGAGGGCTGCGGTCTGGGCAGCGTTTCAGAGACGCCCCGGGGGACGCGGACCCTTCTCGGCCCAGCACGATGCTCCGTGTCTTCACTGCCAGGCCAACCAGCACTTCTGGGGAGTGAGCGGTAGCCCACAAGCCGTCCACGCACGCTCATCCCCCACGTGCCTCCGACCTTGAAGTGGAGGTTGGTCTCTGCTTTCCCCGAATCAGGCGAGACGCTGCGGCCGGCGGCGACGGCCTGCCCACCGACGGACACGAGGCCGTTCCAGCGGGCACGGCCAGGGAGGCCGTTCGTGGACGTGGAGGGTCTCACAGGCCTGTCCTGGAAGCTCACCCCTCGCTGTCCCCAGGCTTCCGCGAGCTTCGCCGGGGCCATAAAATCAACCGCACAGGAACAGAAGCTGCAGGCCGGAGACCTAAGTAAGCAAAGGGCACGCAGGGAGCCTCCGGGTCCTCTTCACTGTGACACCCTTGGGAGAACCGACGGCGGGGCCTCGGGAAGCTTCCTCGGCGAGGCCAGCGCGTCACCCTCCCCAGCCAAATCGACGTCGCCAGAGCTTTTACCTACTGTTTCTGAGCCTGGCCCCTGGGATCACTAGGCCAACCTCTTACTAAATCTATTTACGCCTTTTCAGCACAGGCTTCTCTGTCCCAGATGACTGCTCCTGGGTCTCCTGGCCCTTCCTGCCCTGGCTGCCGGCCGCCCACTCGCCCACTCGTCATGCCGTGGGCGGGCTCCAGGCGGGGCCCCTTCTCATGACTTGTTCTATCCTGAGCTGTCCAAGCAGAGGCTGGCAGGGATTCAGCCGTCAGGGGGACCAGGCGTCCCTATCTGGACACAATGGACATTTGAGGCCAGCGTGTTCCTTGCTCGGGGGCGCTGCCCTGTGCACCGCAAGGTGTTCAGCAGCCTCCCTGGCCTCCGCCCAGCGGAGAATGCCAGCACCATTGTCCCCGCAGGAGTGACAACCCAAAACGTCTCCAGACATGGCTAACGTCCCTTGGGAGGCAAAGTCACCCTGGTCGAGAACCAGTAGGGTGGAACGTTTGATTAGGATCTCTCCAAGTGCATGCTTCTAACCTTCAGGATTCCGTGAATTTTGTGTCTTTTCCCCAAGTCAGATTATGGAACTACTGAGAGTGTAATGCTCATTTAGCAACAACCAAAAACAAGAAAGGAAGGAAACCTTGGTATTCTGAAAGTCCTCGACGATAAAGCCATCCTAAAAGAATTCTGATGGTGCGGATGAAACTGTGAAAATACCCAGGCCCCCTCGAAACGGGGGTGGGGGGAGCCGAGTGGAGGGGAAGAGGGCGGAAACAGAGCTCCTTCGGAATTTCTTGTTTTGGCCGAGAGCGTTCAGAGCACACGGCTTGGTCAATGAACTTCACAAAATGTCCTTTCCACCTGCGAACAGTGGCTTCCTGTCACTTCGGCTGGCGGGCAGAGGGAGAAAACAAAAGAGCCAACGTCTAAACGAAACGACGTAGGAGAGGAGCACTCGGACCCCTTCACATAAACGGCTGGCGGAAACAGACGGAGAGCCGGCCTCGGGAGCCCTCGTGGCTGGCGGCGTTAGGGCCAGAACTGCGGGTCGGTTCCAGGCTGCAGGGGAAGCTGAGTTGAGGGTTCACAGCATCCGATTCGGGTTCGCGGTTAACTCAGAAAACCGCAGAAGCAACGCCGTGCCACTCGCGGCCAGTGCGCTGTGACACTTCTCAGAGCCCGGAACGTAGGGTGTAAAGCCAAGGAGACGGTCGGTCCCTCCCCGCCCGCCTGCGGCCTCTCAAAGACACCTTTTCTGCTCGACCGTTTCATATGGGTCAAATCGGCTCCTGGATTAAGACGAGAGCTTCGAGAGTCTTCTCGCACTGTTTTCCTTCTTCAAACGCTTCTACCTGGACCTTCCCTGTGAGTGTCACACGGGTTCAGGTGTCAGGACCGAGTGCGAGCCAGCTGTCACCTCCTGCTCCTCGGGATTTCCTGTTGTCCCCAGGAACGCATCTTTCTGTGTTTTAAATGCTTGGTAACTTGGAGCACAGGACAGGGACGCGGAGCAGAACTCAGGAGAACCAGGTGAATGAGACCCCCAGCTGCTCGGACCGCGGGTAACGCCCCTCCCCCGGGTGCCCGACCCACCCCCAGCCCGGTGCTCTCCAAAGCGCTTCGTCTGGGTCACCAGCTGGCGGGGAGGGGCTGTCATCTCCTCTAGACTCAGCAGCAGTGGGCTGGTGCGTGGCTCATCAGGATGAGAGGGCCCGTTTGTAGCACTGACCATGACCATCCTGCAAACGGATACTTGCACATCGGCCTACGTCAGGCTCCCGACGTGAAGTCAGCCTTCCCTCCAGACACCTGCATTTAACGTGCGGCTCTCACAAGCAAGTGTGAGCCGTCCCCGACGTGCCACTGGGTCTGTGTGTCTCTCTCTCCTGTGCAATGCCGCCTTGCCCGGAGCTCCGAAGTACCTTATTTACTCTTGTGTCGTAAATGCCAAAGGGCTAAAAATGTTTTTGGCAAGAGAACCAGACAAACTGGCTCTGGAGAAGGCAAAGGGAAGTTTGAGTAAATTCGAGTTTGCTGTTTTTATGAGACAGGGTGGCTGTATAACTGTCAGGAAACTCATGCTCTGAGCTCTAAGCCCTAAAGACGCACACTGTACCCAACATCAAACACGACCAGATCTCTATCTCCCAGAAGAGGGAAAGCTGATTTATTTTCCTTTAGCTCCTTTCAGCCAGAGAGTAGCCTGCCTCATACAATGAGGTTAATCTTTATTATACGTCGGGATTTGCTTTTACCCATTAATTTTTTTTTTCTCGTTGAATATCGATACTGTCTCCAAACACCGGTGGTTCCGCTTGACCTACCTCCACGAAATTATTTCATAATTTTAGATTTATCTCTAGTGACAGGAAGAACAAAAATAAAGCGGATTCGTAGCTTGACTTGAAATGTTAGGGTCACTGCTTCCTGATTTAAAAATAAATGGCCACTTCTGAAGAAACAATGAGCACCGGTTTACAATGTCCACCCCACGAGAATCCCCCAGGGCGAAGAGAGAACTTGAGCAAATGGGAACTCCAGGCCTGGCCGCCAGGAAGAGAAATGGCTTCGTGAACAGCAAAGAAACCCAGTGACGACCGAGAAAGGCCAGACAAGGGCCTTTAATGCAACACGTCGAATAACGGAACTTAAACATCCGAATCGCCTCACAGCCCGCCGCTCATTCGCATTGCCCACTCGCGTTATTCCAGACGAGAAACAGCTAACAAGAATGAAAAAAAAGGAAAAGAAAATGCCCATTCATCCGTCAGGATTTCCGAGGACACGATGAGAATGATTTTATCTCCATGGCCAACCCGGCCGCGTTAATGTGTTGTCCCTTCAATGAGGGGAGGGGCGGGCCAGGGGAGAGGAGCTTCGGAGCTAACGGCCGGCCTCCTTCGGCAGCAAGTTCACCAAGGACTCGTAACTTGGCACCAGGCTGGGTCGCTCTGTAACCTGCCAGACCTGTCCGCTGTTATCTGTGCCTTAATGCACGAACGCGATGCAGGAGCCGAGACGCAGTCACCACCGACGTGCCGCGGAAGGTCAGCCAGCTGCACGGCTCAGTTACGTCGTGAAGTCATCAGTCGTGTCTAGTGCAGCCCAAGGACGCCCTGAGACAGCCCGTAAAGCCATCTAAAGCTGACAGTTTCTGAAGGCCGCGAGCACGGATGGCCATCGCGGAGCTGACGCGCATCATTAGGTTAGGAAAGCTCTCGAAGAGAAACGGAAGACAGGATCCTATAGAAATAGATGTTTATCCAGCTAACGCTGTCGGGTGAGGGCCACGTGGCCAAGTCTGTGACATGCTCGGGTTCGGACCATCTTTTTTCTCTCTGTCCGAGTCGTAAGTCAGAGGTCTCTGTTTAATGGAGGCCAACTGCACGGTGGGACCAGCCAGCTGTGGCACGAGAGGCGCCCTGAGCCTCGTGCCTCTTCTTCAGCCTCGGGCTTACACGAGGCAAGAGACGGGCTGGAGTGTCCCCAGGAAGGACCGGGGTGGCGGGGGCGGCGTCATCACAGAGGGAAGAGAAGCAGCCATCCTGATACCAGAGCGACATGGCAGCCACCACATAACCCCAACCAAACTGTCACGTTCTACGACACAGTCAGAGGAGGGGTGAGTCACAGGAGAGGGTCCACGAGCCGAGGAGGCCACGGTCAAGAGCCTGAGCCAGTGGACGCCCCTCTCTCCTCACAGATAGGAAAAAGGAAAGCAGTGGCAGGGGACAGCCGGGATCTGCCTCCCAACACCACCAAGGTCTCCATTCCCGTCACAGCTGGGAGAATCCCCAGGAGAGGAGACGCCCGATCCCCCGCCAAGGGGGCCTGCCGATCGCCAAGCAAGCTGAGGGACGAGGACCGCCGGTCTGCGCGCGGGACCCCGGTTCCCTCGAGAATCGCAAGCGCTCGTCCCGTACCGATTCCCTGTCTTCGGCCCCCTGGTATCTGGGCGTGAAGTGGAGCCCATGACTGTCCCCTCCCCGCCCTCCCTCCCCAGACGTCTCCCTGCTTTGCTGCCCCACCTCGCTAACCGGCCATCCATCGGCCCATCTCCCTGGACTCACCCCCAGCGCCATATCGTCCCTGGGCCCCATCAGCTCCACTTCCAAAATTATCCTGAGTCCGTCCACCCCCGGCCCTCTCCTCTGCCGCCGCCCCGCCGCTGGCCGCTGCCGGCTCTCTGTCCAGCCATTCCCGCCCCGCTCCGCTCTGTCCCGCGCCCGTCAGCCAGAAAGATCTGCTTAAATTCTCCTTCGGTCAGGTCACCTCCCTGCCGAAGTGCTTTCACGGTCCCTACCGCCCTGTGGATGCAGCACGATGTCCTTCACAGGCCGGGACGCCCCACGTGGCCGGACACGGTGAAACGCAGCGTGAGGCGGGGTGGACGGCCCAGCCTCCCGACGTGAGCTCGTCATTAGAAGTGAATATTAAATTTAGCCGTGAGTTTCCTGAAAACCGTTAGTCAAACGTGGAGTCCTCTGGTGCAGGCTTGCTTTTTAAACAAACGTTCCCACGCAGACGCATCTGGAAGGAGCCCCTGATGTTGACCCAGCAAGTCACTCGACCTCCATCTGATGAGCCCTTTCGCCCGAGCACTGTAGTGACGAACCTCTCGCTGCAAATCCTAGGGGCACGCAGGGACTGATGCGAGGTTCCAGCAAGATGTCGCCGGATGACAAAGTGCTTTGTAAACTGGAACGGGAATGAACCAGCCTTAGCTCCCCTAAACCGGAAGGTGTATTCCTTTCATGACGAATGCAAACTTTCCCATGGGGGAGGACTGAGGTCACGTGCTCAAGGTCATTTGCTTCTTGATGATCTAAAAGTGTTTGGCTAATTTGCTCATTCTCAAAGAAAGACGAGACGAGCGTTTATCTCTCGCATGGCCCCTTTCTCGGGCAAAGCTCGGGCAGGTGCTGAACAGCGGTGCGGGATCCATGTCGCGATCTAAGAAGCGCGAGCCGTTGGTCGCAGACGAGCTGGAGGGCGCGGCTTCCTGTGACAGGGAACTCCGTGAATTTAGTTCTTCGGGAACAAAAGCCACTATCCTTCCTCCGAGTCAGAGAAACACCCAGGTAATGATGAGAGTCTGTTTGCTGTTCTCGGCGTGAGCGCAGTCGAAGACGTTTTCAGTGGTAAGTGGTCGGCCAGGTGATGGGCCCAGGGGTGGCGTCTGCTGTCAGTGCCGTGGAGATGTACTGGCGTGTGCACCCTAGCCAAGCACGGTGGCAGAGTGGCCCCCGCCCACCCCTGCCCCGAACGCCCCGAACGCACCCCAGAGGGGCCAGCGAGGGTCTCCGATCTTCCATAAGTCACCCTCGGGCCTCCCCACATGCACACCGACGGCCATAAGCACCCAAGCCGCAGGCCTCTGGCCGACGTCGATGACTCCAAAATCGTCTCCATAACTATTGTAAAGGCGCCCTTCGGTACACCAAACCAACTGTGAGTCCCAAACCCTCCATCTGTGAGACGGCGCTCATAAACCTGCCACCGCGGTCACGTGATGGGCTTGCCGAGCAGGAGCTGGAGTGAGATCGAACGCCGGACACTTGCTTCTGAGTAAGCCGCGGCCAAACCGTGTCCCAGGGGTCACCATCCTGCTGGGCTTCCGGGCGAGCATTTATGTAAGCCCTGAACCCTGACAGCGATGGCAAATAAGAGAAAATTCGATAGCACTGTAGAAGAAAGACAGAAAGTTACTGTTTGTGGATGAGAACGTATTGTTGCATAGCAATGACATTGACTGTCTAGAAATCAAACAAGATGGAAACGACTTAATAAGATGCACATTTACATGATGTGTATCTAGAGAACACTCTTAAAAATTACGCTATCGAGTCTCCGTTTGAGATGTTGTATAATGACTTAAATAGGAGCGGTAAAAAACAAAGTAGAAAAATTTCAAAACTCTTCTAGGAGAGAGACCGAATAAAATTTTTGTCATCTTTTTGGATGATTTTAGTTGACTTGTTAACAATAAAGACATTGTCATTACACTATCTACAAAAAATATATAGAATGGAATCAATTAGTTTATGAGTCACATTTAAATAACCCAGTCATAAAACATTATCTAAGAATAATAAAATCCTGTCAAGTGTTCCCTCGAACCAATAAAAACTGACAGCGGTAAAATAAAAGGAAAAACTCGGAAGTGCTTTAGTAGACGGAAAAGCGCCTCGCGTGGTTCTGGACTTCAGAAGCCGCCTCACTGGCAGCTGGGCCGACTCAGAGGCGACTCGCTTCTGCTTTCAGGCTGTGTAGACAGGGCTTGGTGTAGACACATCTCTGCGCCTCAGTGGGAGACATGCCTGCGGGGCGGGGACGCCAGTGGTGAGGGGACTCCGGGACAGTGTCCTCCTCTCAGGACTGTCCCTGGGGCCCTGGGACCTCTGACATCTGACAGGGGACAAGGGAGGATGGAGTCCGGGTCAACCGTACTCTGTCCTGTGGGAGGACGGGATCCAGAGCTTTCTCGGGCTTCGTGAGGACCTGCCTCCTGGGGACGGGACTGACCTGGTGGAGGTGCTTGCCATGCGGGGATCTTTCGGCCAAAAGAGCACTCGGATCGTTTACACGAGCTCTTCGCTCCTGGAAAGCAAGCTGCCTTGGACGGTAGCCAGCGACTCTTTCGACATTTTCCTAAACCACTTGGGCTTGTATTTCATAGGTGTCATATGTGTCAGAGCTCTGCGTGTGTCTCTGATGTCATCATCCGCTGTGGAGGAGTCTCCTGAACCACGACAGGGTCCACTCTCTCGGAACTGGACACTGGGGACATTTGGGGACGTGCTTCCTTGGCCTTGATGCAGGTGGGGAGGACGCGCCTCTTCCCGGGGGCCATGGCCTCTGCCCTCTGCTGTCATTTTCTCACGGTGACAAAGCTTTCCAGAAGTGAGGACTTCCCGCGTGATCGTTTGGGGCAAAGATTATCTCCTTCGCTTCAGTTAATTAGGGCGCATTCGGATTCTTTCTTCGTCAAGAGTTTTTAAATTGGCATTCAACTCAGCAGCATCGATCCGTGTCTTCGGAACCCCCGTGATTCACCTACCATGTGACCTGTTTCCAGTTAATCACGTGTTAATGTCCCAAAGGAGATCGGCCCCTGCGAAGTCTGCCACCTTCCTCCTGCGGTCCCACGACCCAGCTCCGTACAAGGATAAGCCCCTTGGAATTAGAGTCTCCGTAAGGTGCACCCCGGTTTCCCAAACTAGCTCCCTACGGCCCCCTTCTCTGCGCCAGCCCCCCATGACACTGATTACCGTCCCTCAGAGAACGTATCAGGCAAGGCAGAGGCAGTGAGCTGTGGTCCTTACAGGTGTTTAACGGGGTGCGTGGGCTTATGGTCCTCACAGGTGTTTAACGGAGTGCGTGGGCTTATGGTCCTCACAGGTGTTTAACGGGGTGTGTGGGCTTACTCTTTTTCATTTTCCAATACATTCGTAACCAACAGCGGGAGAGTTTTCAATGTTTTGACAAAACATTTTTAAATTATGGAACCACCATAAATTTTTCCCATTGATAATTTTAAGATCACTTTGCACGGTTTCGGCTGCTGCGGCCATTTCTACAGTGCCACGCGACTGTACAAAACTGTCTGCGTTCGAACAATCACTTCAACGCAAATGTCCTAAACACAACGGTTAAAAAGCAGACACTGTCAAGCTGAATGAAAAGGAAACAAAAAGACTCACCTATGCGCTGTCTACTAGAAACCCATTTTAAATAAAAAGACTCGGATACATTAAGAGTTAAGGGATGGAGAAAGACGTATCATCAACCAGAATTCGAACAGACTAATCTAAAGAAAGCTGGGATAGCCATATTAACCTCGGACAAAACAGAATTCACAGCAAGGAAGACTGTCAGGGATGAAGAGTGACCTTACCTAATTAATGGTAAGTGGTCACTTCTCACGGAAGACAGCAACTCGCAACGTGCATGCACCAAACAACAGGACGCCAAAGAACGTGAAGCAGAGACTTACAGAACTCAAAGGAGAAACACGAATCCACAATTACAGCTTCAGACGTCAAGGTCCCTCTCTCAGTAACTGATGGAGAAAGCAGATAGAAACTCAATGAAGAAACAGAGAACTGAACAGAACCAGCAATCGGCTTGGCTTAACGGACATCCAATGGCAGCAGAAGACACATAGGCCACTCACCAACACGGACGGCACTCTGAGACATGAGACACATCTTAAGAAATTTTAAATATAGAAATCACATAAAGTACATTCTCTAACAGTAACAAAGTTAAACTGGAAATCAATAATAGAAAGGTAACCGAAAAACTTCCAAATATTTGAAAATTATGTAATATTCTTGTACGTTACCCATGAGTCAAAGAAGAATTCTCGAGAAGTTAAAAAATATTTCAAATTAGGATAAATTGAACGTAAAACGAAAATTTATGGGATGCAGCGCTTAGAGGAAAATTTATAGCATTAAATGCATGTTTTTGAGAAATAAATTTAAAATCAATAATCTAAACTTTCCCCTTAAGAAAATAAAGAAATAAGAGCCAATTAGACTTAAATGCAAACAAAGAAAGGAAATAATAAAAATTAGAATAGAAATCAATGACAATTAAAATAAGAAAGTAATAAGAAAAAATCAAGAAACCAAAAGCTGGTTCTTTGAAAAGACCAATAAAATTAATAAACCTCTAGCCAGGCTAATCAAGAAAAAAAGAAAGAAGATATGAATTATCAATATTAGGAATGAAAGACTGGTAAGAATACAAACACACGGATCAATGGAACGGAAGAGAAAGGTCAGAAATAAACCTTCGCAGATATGGTCGATTGGTTTTCGACAAACACACAAAGGCAATTCCGTGAAGAAGGGATAGTCTTCAACAAATGGTACTAGAAAAAAAAGTACACCCACGTGTAAAAAAGAAAATTTGTTTTCTGCCTCACGCCTTATATAAAATCGAAGTGAGTGGACCATAAGCCTAAATGTAATGTGTAAAACTACAGAGCTTTTAGAGAAAACAGGAAACGAATCTATGACCTCATGTCAGGCAAAGGGTTCTTCCATAGGACAGTGAAAGCACAGTCCATAAAAGAAAAAAAGATCAACTGGACACCATCAAAATTCGAAAACATTTGTTCTATGACAGAGAAGGAGAAAACAAGCCACCTACTGAGAGAAAATATTTGCAAATCGTATAGCTGACAATGAACTTGTATTAAGAAGACATAAACAACTCTCAGAGTTCAACGAGA
>NW_011889162.1:612681-614647 GCF_000151845.1 Pteropus vampyrus | reverse complement strand
TTAAGCAAAGAGTCGCAATTGAGTGGATCTTGTTTGCAGGGTTAATCTGCAGCTCATGCGTTAAACTCAAGTTTGACAGCCCGGCCCTTTAAGAAGCTGCTTCAACTATTTGAAGGTGCCACCCTCTGGGTAAAATAATATTTTGAAAACAGATGTTTCAGAAGAATTATGGGCAAGGGGTTATTGTATTCACCTTATCTCCCATTACGAATACATATAAAACTGTTCAAGAATTTGGTAATAAAACCGCACATTATTTTAGGTTTCAGCCCCGATCCAGCCCAGCCCAGCCAGGGTTCACGAGCGAGGCGAGACGGCCCGCTGTGCAGAGGATAATAGCTGTGTCCAGGAGCAGTCCCGCAGCGTGGGGGTGGCGAGGGCATGACGAGGGTGCTGGAGGCACTTGCAGGGAGATCTTCCAAAACAACGCCCCCTGACAGAACCACCTCCCGCCTCCAGAACTTTCCCTTTGTCCCTCTTGGTCTAAACCTGCCCTGCTTCGCTCCTGTCCTTCCTGGGCTTGAAGTCCAGTTCCTGGGCGGGCCCTGGTGACCCTACGCACTTGCAGAATGCAACGCGGAATTAAAGGGCAAAGCAGAAGAGAGCCATCTTCACGTGCAGAGGAGGCTGCAGTGAGATCATTGTTCGACCTGGCTCTGAGTTTCGGAAAAGCTGGAGGGAAAAATTAAATTAACAAATTGCAAACTGCTTACATTAGCAAAACGCCCTGGTCAAGGGTAGGAATGAGACAGAGAACGCCAGGGTCTGGGGGAGGTAGGGTCTGTGTCTCTGATGTGCTCCAGCCTGTCTCCGACGGCCACCCCCAGGGGACCTGCCATTAGTTGATGATGTTCGTTTGCCTCAAAGGACAGCTTCAGTTGTCGATTTCAGGACTCTGCAGTCAGCCCAAAGCCATGCAGCGAATTCCATCAGATTTAGAGTGTTAATAATAACTATTCTAGAGCATGACGAGATTGGAATATAATTGCTTTAATTAGTAATTAAATGACATCACCCCTGAGAAGGTTTTATTTTGAGTGTGAAGCTACTACCCATGATGCAAAGCAGTGTTATTTTTGGTCTCGTCGAAGGCTTACGATGCTAAAATCCCACAGAACCTATGAACTATGTCTAACACGTAAACGTAAACTTTTTTTAATGCTACTTAGTTTCCAAACATGCATAGCTCGAACTCTACATCTGAAGCCAAGATGGCCCCGCCGTATAATTAGTAATGAATTGTCTGTCTCCTTTCAATTATTTCTCGTCTGGTTATTATTTGACAGAAGTAGTACAGGCAACAGGTGGCCCATCTGACCTTTCCCATGCCTGGAGCTTTCCACCGTGATGGATGAGGAAGGAGGGACAGGGAGTGCGTTTGATGTTTGCAGAAAATCAGAAGACAGACTCCTGGCCAGAACGAGAAGAATCTCCTTCGCTTCGTGGACGGTGAGGGCGCAGCGAGGCTGACGCCGCTTTATCCAGCCGAAAACAAACCCGTGCACGATTCCAGAGAAGAACGAGCGAGACCTCCAGGATCTCCTGTCAGCTAACGGGCATGACAGCAGTTGACGTGAAGACAGAAAGAAGGTAGTCACGTCTTATCCGGGCCCACGTGAAGTCACGAGTTACCTACCAGCTAATACTTGCTTAGAAATGTTTGTTTTATATGGACGGCCTCGCCAAAGGCCAAATTAAAGGAAAATACCAGATCAGTGAATGTCAAACTCTCTAGGTTAAGAGACAGTGACAAAAACTCATGATCGGTGTATCTCTAGACACTATCTGAATTCTAGATCACACTAATAGGTTCACAGAATAAATTTAGAGGTTTTACTCAGAAAAAATGATAATAATATCTTATTAGCAGTAGCAAGGTGCTGAAAAACATTTGCAAGAGAAGAGACTCATCGTCATCAGCCTACGCCATAGAACGATCAATGCCTTGACGTTAACTGTCTCTCTC
>NW_011889162.1:597243-612631 GCF_000151845.1 Pteropus vampyrus | reverse complement strand
CATCTGACCTTTCCCATGCCTGGAGCTTTCCACCGTGATGGATGAGGAAGGAGGGACAGGGAGTGCGTTTGATGTTTGCAGAAAATCAGAAGACAGACTCCTGGCCGGAACGAGAAGAATCTCCTTCGCTTCGTGGACGGTGAGGGCGCAGCGAGGCTGACGCCGCTTTACCCAGCCGAAAACAAACCCGTGCACGGTTCCAGAGAACGAGCGAGACCTCCAGGATCTCCTGTCAGCTAACGGGCATGACAGCAGTTGACGTGAAGACAGAAAGAAGGTAGTCACGTCTTCTCCGGGCCCACGTGAAGTCACGAGTTACCTACCAGCTAATACTTGCTTAGAAATGTTTGTTTTACATGGACGGCCTCGCCAACGGCCACATTAAAGGAAAATACCAGATCAGTGAATGTCAAACTCTCTAGGTTAAGAGACAGTGACAAAAACTCATGATCGGTGTATCTCTAGACACTATCTGAATTCTAGATCACACTAATAGGTTCACAGAATAAATTTAGAGGTTTTACTCAGAAAAAATGATAATAATATCTTATTAGCAGTAGCAAGGTGCTGAAAAACATTTGCAAGAGAAGAGACTCATCGTCATCAGCCTACGCCATAGAACGATCAATGCCTTGACGTTAACTGTCTCTCTCTCGCACAAGCACACACACGCACGCACACACACGCACGCACACACACGCACACGCACACACACATGCACACACACATGCACACGCACGCACACACATGCACACACACACACACACACACACGAAAGGAGCCTGAGGAAACACCATCGGGACCGCGCCATTAAAAGCCAGAATGGCTCAAATCGTCTTTAAAATCCAAATGCTAAAGGAAGGGCTCGCAGAACAGATTTCAGGGAGAAAAGATTAAAAGTCTCAGTGCACGGCCGTGCGGGGCCGTGCGGGGCCGAGTGGTCATGGACACGAGGCCATCGGGAGTGGGGCTGAGCTGAGTTGGGCTGCTCGGGGCAGCCTGGGACTCTATGGAGTGACAGAGCTGACCGGTGGATCAGGCTCCAGAAGGCGGCCACCGCGAGGGGCCAGATGAGGAGCTTGCGGGGCGGCGGAGGACAGAGCCGGGCAGGCTGGGGGCCGGGGGCACTGACTTTGGGCACGTCAGCCGGGCGGCCTCCAAGGACGGGGTCTGTGGGCTAGCAGGACTGAGGGCAGGACAGTGACCTGGACCCAGATGCTGAGTGGACATCTGGGCGTCAGGGCGAAGGTGGGGTGGGGGAGCGCATGGACCTGGGGTCTGGGCTGCTGCCCGGAGCGTTAGCTGCTCTCCTGCTGTCCGCTGCCCTCGGTCCAGAGTCCAGCGTCTGTGCTTACTGGTCCCTCACTGGGTTCTGAGGGGGGTGTGTGTGCTGTGTGTGCTATGTGTGCGTGTGTGCATGTGTGTGTATGTGTGTGCATGTGTGCGCATGTGCGTGTGCGTGTGCGTGTGGTGTCTGGCGTATGTGTTTGTGTGTGTGTAGTGTGTGCGTGTGAGTGCATGTGTGTGTACATGTGTGTGCTGTATGTGCGCGTGCATGTTGTGTGCACTGTGCACATGTGCATGTGTGGTGGGGGTGTGCGTGTGTGTGCATGTTTGTGTGTGGTGTGTGCATGTGTGTATGCTGTGCGCACGTGTGCACATGTGTGTGCATGTGTGTTCCCTGTGGCTGCCGTAACATATTTCCACAACGAGGTATCTTAAAACAACGGAAACCCCACAGTTCTAGAAGCCAGAAGTCTGAAACCAGAGTGTCCGGAGGGCCGTGTGCAGAGGTCTAGGGGACGGTCCCTCCTGCTTCTTCCAGCTCTGGTGGCTCCGGGCGCCCCCGGCTCACGGCTGCATCGCCTCCATCTCCGCCTCCTCCTCTGCGTCCCCTTCTACGTGTCTCATAAGGACGCTTGTCATTGGACTTAGAACCTACCAAATAGCCTAGGAAGACCTCCTAGGAAGACCTCACCCCGGGCCCCTCAGTTACACCTATACAGACTCTTCGTAAATCGTTTATTTATTTTTAATTAAAGTGATAGTCACGGGCGCCAAGGGTCAGGGCACACACGTGCCTTTCGGAGGCCACCGCTCAGCGACGCCGTCATCGTCACTGTCGGAGTGAAAGCTTTCGGGCTGCAGGCTCCTGTCGGGAGGACTGAACCTCAGTGGGGAAGGAGGGGAAAAACGGTGCCCGGAGGGCCCAGGTGGGCTGGGTGGCGGCATTCGGGAGACCAAGTGGCCCTCCAGGGGCTGTGGAAGCCAGGGCTGGCCAGGGGGCCACAGGAGCATCGGGACAAGTGCCGAGTCCCTCCCACGTGACCGTCAGTGACCTCCAGCCAGACTCCACAGAGAAGCGCCCAGAAAGCAGACGCTTGAGAGGTCAAGCGGGAGACAGCCATGTGGCTTAACAACTGGATTCTGAGTCAGTTCATTGTCTGGGCTACAGAATCCGAAACTGATGGAAACAGAGAAACGAGGCCCCAAATCCAAGGCATCTTAGGACATTCCGAAGCTGTTTGCTCTCGTGTTTTGAGTGAATCAGCTTTGTGTTTAACACACAGAAAGCACGTTGCTAGGTCCAGTGAAGGCTTTTTCCTGGAGAGGGTGTGATTCGAGTCACCCAGAGGCCGACCGTGAAACCCCGGGGCCGTGTTGCCGTGACTGGCACTCTGGGGCCGAGCCAGGTGCCGCCCACGCCCTGCCCCCTGAGAAAACGGGCTTCTTTGAAATCAAGCCCATTCGTCATCCTGTTGGCTATTTTTCCTTCGCTGCGCCACTCAGGTTCAAATGACCCTTCAGAAGGCACGGGGCTGGCGGGGGACCACGAAACCTTTCGCTCCCCGCGGTGGGGGGCGCCCCGCCTCTGGCCGAGCACCAGATGTGAGTGGGGGCCTAGTGCTGGCCTGGCTCCGCCCACCGAAGAGGCCCGTGCGCCCCAAGCTTGGGGTCCATGTCTGAGGCTTGTTTTTCTGAGCCTCGGCGAGGGTTTGGGAGCTGGTTGCTGGCTCCCACCTCTGGAGAGAGCTCGGTGGATCCTCATTCCGGTCTGGTGGCGCTCCGACAGACACACGCGACAGAGGCCCTGGGGAACTATCAGGAAAGGGCGCGTGTTCAGGCCCCACGCCGGCCTGCCGAGGAAGGACGCCCAGGGGCGGGAGCCGGCCCTGCGTTTGAGTGTTTTGATTTTTGTTTTGTTTTAATGTCCCGCAAGTGACTCAGATGTGTGCCACACGCTAAGAAGCTGAGTCCACTGACCCGAAGTAACCATCTAGGACGCGGCCGGGAGTCAAATGCTTTGCCCCAGGCCGCAGAGCAAGGTCAGTAGGACTGCAGCCCCCAATCCCCAGGTGGATCAGCCTCTCCCCACCCTCCCGATCCACCCCTGCGGAGAAAGCAGGTAAAGGATGCTTGGTTTGGAAAGGGGGAGAGCAGGCCAGAAACCCACGCCTTCCGAAACAGCTGTGGCCTGGCCAGCAGGGCTTAGACACACCACACATTTCCAGGAACCTGCGGTCCACAGCCACAGGCAGACGCGAGCGGAGCAGAGCAGATGGACTCCACCCGCGGGACCCGGGCTGCCCCGGGAACCAGCAGGGCACAAATGTCCGCACAGCGTGAATGAGCAGCGTGCTTGCTGGCCTGGGGGTGGACGAGCGGGGGCCCAGCCCTGAGGACGAGACTCCCTGGGCACCCGCAGCGCTGTGACCATGCCTGAGAATAGAAACGTGAAGGTGACATTCTCGCCCATGTGACATTCATACTTGCCTTCTCCGCTTGTCCCAACCTGCCTTTGACAGAGGCTTTTTCTTGCCCCAGGAGCCAACCAATTAAGCGTCTTTCGGGGCGTCTTTCGGGGCACGCTTTTGCTTATTTATTTATTTGTTTGCTTTTAGAGCTGTTCCCATCTACCACCTTCGGCTTATTTTTTTTCCATGGCACTGAGCAGAGTCTGAGCTATTTGTCTTGAAGAACGTCTGGCATCCGGGACTTGCCTGATCGTTTCCTCATGAGCAGCATTTTTGGGAAGAATTCCAGAAAGGTGAACTGGTTGCAGCACATAATTATTCTTTTTGATGCTGGAGCCAGGACCCGTCGATCTGCATTCCTATCGGCTCGGGGGCACTCCCTTGGTTTCTGAAATCAGATGTTCCAGGGGTGAGCTATACCTCGTCTACTGGCATCAGTAATTTCTCCAAAGAGCCCCGATTCCCTGGAGCAGGAAAGGGTGTTTAGAAGGCAGGGTTTGGCTGCCAGGTGTGCTCGTTGTAATGGGGATGCCATGCGTCCTGGCCCTTTCTGGAGACGGGTAATAAATAGTCCTCCTCCCTCGTTCCCTTCTCCCATGGGGAGAGGCCTGGGTCCTGACGATAGGAATAGGTTTACCTATTCGATCTCTCCCTCAAAATTTACCAAGCAATTTAAAAATTACAGAACAACGGTGGCCATGTCATTGTTCATAATAAATCAGCTTGGCAAAGTTCAAAGTTATTTGAGTTAATTCTCTTCCCTTGTGCACTTAGGGTTATCGGTTTAACATACGGCTAAATTCATTCGTTTATGGTTTTATTCAACACTAATTTTGCTTTTTTAGCATTGTGCATGAAAGTTCATTTTTTAATATTAAAATTTAGAGGTTGCAAAAATCACAATTATATACGAAATTGTACTCAGACGAAAATTTCTTCCACTGCTACGCTCTACCCCATTCCGACCCGATCCCTGACGGTCACCCTCGCCCTAAATTCCACTGCAGCTCTTCCGGGTCCCCTTTTGCACAAATATGCAAATATAATCACATATTCTTATTCCTCCTTTTTCAGTTTTCCGCACCTTAACGACACATCCTCACTCCACGCTAAGTCCCGGAAGTCTTATCACATCAGTTCTCAAAGATTCCACGTTATCAATTCCGCTGCTGCCCGCGACTCACGGCCGGCCGGCCTGTCGCATCCCATCGCCTCCCTCGTGCAGAAGCCCCGGCCGCACACCAGCTGAGGAGGAGACACGGGGCTGGGGCCGTGGCGAGCAGAAGTCAGAGAGACGCGGGGGAACAGCGAGGAACGGGCTGGGTCACGCCCAGCAGGTGCCCTGACGCCCGCCGTGTCCTCCCTGCCAGAGGAGTGGCTTCCGCGAGGCGCGAGGAGAAGGGGCCCCTCTCGTGTCAAAGCAGCCCGGCTCTTCGCCGGCTCAGAAGTGTCCCAGAGGGCTGTGAGGAGTGGGCAGAGGAGGGTCTCCTGGGCTACTCAGCGGACAAGTCAGGCCGCGGGAGGCAGTGGGTGTCAGACGCGTCAAGTCAGTTTCGCAGCTTAGCGATTTAAAGCATGTGTGCGGGATCACACGTGCACAGGGCACAGGGACCGATACAGTGACAGTCACGCGAGCAGCCTGGTCCTCGAGAGCAGGGCTTCTCACTTCCGGCGTCCGTGAACCCTCCGAAGCTCCTTGCAAAATGTATCAGTGAATTTTAGGGGAAAACGATGCAGAACTTTCATCAGGTTTTGAAAGGAGTTTCTGACTCAAAAAAAAAAAAAAAAAGAGGAAAAAAAAAAAAAAAAAAAAGAGGAAAGAGAGTTCGTTGAGGAACAGCGACGTGGGGGACAGGAAGTGCAGGCGGGCGGACGGCCGCGGCTCTGGGACTGACGTGGCTCGGCCGACACGATCAGCGAGGTGGCTTCCCTGGGCCTCTCTTCCGTCACTGTAATGTGGGTGCTCTGCGTGACCTCGTGCATCCTTGCACCAAGCGGCTCCTATCAGCCCGGTCCCGGGGGGGGAGAGCAGCCCCAAAGCCCGGCTCCAGTTCCTCCTATGGCCAAGACAGCACCCTCACCGCCTGCGGAAGCTGGGTCCCCCATGAGGGCCTGCTTCCGACTGCCTGGGTCCCAGACTTGCCCCTGCCCGCTGCCTGACGCCCAGGAGGCCTGGGCTGCCGGCGGGGGCCAGAGCTTGCTGTGCTCGGTCCCTTGCCGGTGCCGACTCCGCCAGACCGCCCCACCCCTTGGTCAGGGTTTGTTTTCTTCCAGATGGAATTCCTCCCGGAACCTCCAGCTGGGTCTGCTGGTTCCAACAGCACCTGCAGTTCTGTCTCTCGGCACATAACGTCCCCCACGGCAGTGACGCGAGCTCTTCTTACAAAACACATCATGTTAGCAATCAAGGAGCAAATGCCAAGGGTTATTATTTGCTAAAGTTCATCGTAAAAACCTGTTATGACTTCTCCGCCCCGCAGAGGGGAGAGACTGGGCCGGCCCTGCCATCACAGGACTGCCCCACAGGGCCACCGTTCCTCCTGAATATTCATGAGATATATAAATAAGCACCATCGACACTGAGGCGTCCAATGGGACTACAGTTAATAACGAATAGAAACAACCCGCTGATTTGAAATCATTATAGCAAATGTAATTTTACCTTTATTTGACTGCATTTTTCTTGAGATTGGTCTTTTTCCATGGCTTCTCTCTGGAGGGAGGTTAGGAATATTTTCCTATATTTAATAAGGAATTATCCCCTTCTTAGGAAATCCTGGAGTTGCAAATCTGGTGTTTCGTCTCCGTTGAGCAGATGGGCTTTTCCGTTAAATCCTCGTAGAGGAAACGTGGCTCCGTGTGTCTGTAATCAGCCTGGAAGTCTCATCTCTCCCAACCACGCTGCCATTTAGTTCCTTTCTTAGCGATCGTGTTTATAGCACGTACGATGCGCCAGCGCTACAAATAGGAACTCACGTGATGTGGGTTTTCGCTGGACACCTCGATATTCAGAAGCCTACCCGGGTTACAGTCAACTCTTGGAGGCTGGGGCTCCACATGTAATTTAAAATGTATTAGACGTAAAAGCAAGTTTTAATTTTACGCTCACCCCAGCCTCCCCCCACCCCCCGCCAAAAAAAAAGATGCGTACAGTGCTAGAACCAGCAGTTAACGGGGTGAGAGAAGGCTAAGCGACGAGTCAGATGCTGTCCCCTGGCCAGGGGTGGACACAGCGCTCCTGGCCCGCTGCCTCCGTCCATCCTGCTCGCTGCACGGAGAACGCGTGTCCCTGGGCCGGCCTGGGGCTTCTGACTCAGGCCACGGAGGGGGCCCCAGAGTAGAGAGCTGCCGATGTGCCAGCGGCCCGTGGCAGCAAAGAAGGCTCCTACGGACCACGTTCTGCACAGCCCGAGAACCTTCTCGGAGCACAGAGAAAATGCTTTCTGGAGGCCTGTCGCAAACGCGGGGCTCCCTGGGGCCGACAGGAGGGTTTGCTGAGAGAGACCGAACCATCACGTGAGAACGAGCACTGTGATATCGGTAATTTAGCCATCACGCACGCACACACTCGCACACACACGCACACACACGAGTCGTAGCTGCTAGTCCCTCCTCGGGAAGCCTCCAGCTCTACACACTGGTCTGGGTTCTTACCTTCAAGGCTTTGGTGATGGCCCCAGGCCAACTGGGCCGAAATCATTCTGTGTTTAAGACCTTATTACTACTTGAAAAGAATTAGTTAGATTTTCATCCCAAACTGCTCAGATCCCCATTTAAATTTATTCCTTATTCTGAAGTTTCTATGAAGCTCAAGTCTGCCACAGAACTCTTCAGAATGGAGGCTTCCCGCCTGCCCTGTGGGCCCAGGTACAATGACGAGGGGA
This sequence comes from Pteropus vampyrus, assembly GCF_000151845.1. Classification (NCBI taxonomy): domain Eukaryota; kingdom Metazoa; phylum Chordata; class Mammalia; order Chiroptera; family Pteropodidae; genus Pteropus; species Pteropus vampyrus. The sequence goes on along the minus strand of NW_011889162.1, from coordinate 604,992 downwards.
TGACTAAGCGGCCCGCCCTCCTGTCTCTGTTTTCACCTCCGGTAGGTGGCTTCTCCGCTACGCCCCGTCACGGCGGAGGGAGGCAGCTTCACCCCCCATCTGAGCCGCTGCTAGATGAGGACCCCCGAGGGCAGAAATGTGTTCTGTGCGGGGGCGGTAAGCCCGCTGCCCTTGGCTTGGCAGCTCCAGAGTGCTCCTGTGACCCGATGTCACGGTCACCTTCACCTAGGTTACCCCAGCAGCTCTCAAAGACCCCCCAGGAGGCCTCCGAAAGACACCTTCCAGAAGATTTTGATTCAGTAGGCATGGTGGGACTCAGGAGCCACAGTTTTAAAAAACACCCCATTTGTCCATCCAGGGATGAGGACCCCTAAATCGCATTGTGATAAGAGGTGCCCAGGAAAGGTCGTCCGACCCCAGCCGTGACCGCTGGGCTTCCCTGGAGCCTCGCCATGTCACCCATCGCATCAGAGGACAGAGTCTGGTGTCAAAGCGTCAGTGAGGTGTGTTCACTGTTTTAAACCGCCTGCCAGCCTCGGGGCTGAGCTCCTTCCTCTACGAACAGAGGCACACCCCAGTTCATCCCGCAAGCAACCCGGCGCCCCTGGTCACCCTCCCCCCGGTATTATACAACACAACAGTGAAAGAGTCGCGGATTGAATAGAGTTCCCCGCCCCGCACCGCACCCCCGGGTCTCAGCGGGTCTGCTGCCCGGCGGACTTCTCGCTGGGAGCCTGGGCGTGCAGGGCCTGTGTGAACGCCAGAAAGGGCCCCCGGCACGCTTCCTGATGCTCCCCCGGCCCCGTAACGCCCCGGCTGGGGGCCGGAGGGGAGGGAGGATCAGGAACGATGGCAGCAGTGTGCTCCGGCCAGATGTGCGGCCTTGCTCCTTCACGCCGTCCCCGCGGGGGACAGGGCAGTGGGCAGTTTCCTGTGGCTACTGCAACGAAGTGCCACAAACTGGGTGATTTACGCTCTCAGAGTCCTGGAGGCCCGAAGCCCAAACCCAAGCAGTGGGCAGGGCGGGGCTCTCTCCGAAGGCCCCCGGGAGGGTGGTCCGTGCATCTCCCGGCTTCCGGAGGCGGAGGCGGTCCCTGCCGTGAGCTGCATCACCCCAACCTGTCTCCCCCTTCATAAGGCCTTCTCTGTGAGTTTCTGTCCGTCCCCTCCTCTTGTAAGGACACTAGTCATGAGATTTAGGGCCCACCCTGCCCCAGCATAATCTCTTCTCAAGATTATTAATTACATCTTCAAAGACCCAGTTTCCAAAGAAGGCCACATCCATCGGCGCCAGGGGCTGGGATGTGGACATAGTTGGGGGGGACACTATTTGACGCTCTAGAGGGATGACCGTGCCACCCCCATTTTAGAGACGATGACATAAGAGGACGTTTCCATAACTGCTAACGATATAGAACTGGCGAGAAGCAGAGCACAGAGCTGGGGGGGGCGGGGTGCGCATGTCACATGTGTGTGTTCCAGAGAAAGAGACCGCATGGATTTCGGACGACACCCCGAAGCAAAGTCGAGTACCCAGAAACGGTGTCAGTCTCGACCCTCCCAGAACCAGGGTGCCTGAGTAGGCCCTGTGTACCCACAGTTCACCCTCCAGCAGGCAGCCGCCCTCCCAAACAGGGTCAGTGACGCTGGCACAAGTGACAATGACCGCAAAACGGAGAGGCGCACGCGCACGGGCACACGCAGCAGCGAGGACGCCTCCTCCGCTGACCGACGAGGGCCCGCTCGCTGGCCAGGGCCTCGCCTGGGGCTCAGGGCTCCCCTGGTGCCTTCGCTTGCGAGGGTGGATCATAAATCCTCATTTAACGCGGATGATCGCTCTGCTCGAGGGGAATATGTCAGCTGTCACGAGCGCCCAGGGGCTTCGCCCCGCTGCCTCGGGCGAGCCGAGCCCGATGCTTGAAGAGCAGGCGCGCGAACCAGCCTCCAGAAAAATTACAGACGTCTAGCAGGAGACGTCGAGATCTCCAGACCGTTGATCCAAGACCGAAGGAATTACAATAGGAAATGTGACGATCGCAGGACAGACGTTTCAGAGTGCGCTCGTCACTTACTCGGAGGGAGCAGGAACTGGGGAAGAAGAGAATATGGAACGTTAATTAACCTGCCAAGCGCATAACCCGTCACCCGCATCAGAGCTCAGAAGAGAATGACGGAGAAGCAGAGATGCAGAGCCATTTCTGGCGTGGGGGGGACACGGGGGTGCCGACCCTGCAGTCCTAATGCTGGCTGTGAGGACTCGGGGCCGGGGCGTTTGGGGAACAGCGGGAAGCCACCCCGCTCCCCAGCCCGGGCTGCTGCTGGGAGCGATGCCCCTGACTCGGCTCACCCGACTCTCCGGAAAACGGGGTCCCCGTTAAGAGAGCTGCCTCGTTTCCTTCTGACTTTAATCAACGTTGGCCAAGGACCCCGCTTCCCCCACAGCCGGGACGAGGTCCCCGAGCATGTGGGTGCTGACGAGCACACAGGCGTCGGGTGGGTGGTGTCTAGCAGAATGGGGGTCCGGTTAAGTGGGGCCACTCTTTCTGTAAAGACACCCAAGCGTGAAGAAGCAAAGAGCCTGGAAAGCGGTCCCCAGAGCATTGGGGTCATCCTCTGGTCCTACGAAGGGACGTCCTGGGATGGTGAAGGCGTGGCGGCCACGTCGACCTGGCAGACTCCAGTGTTGCCGGCGTGCTCGCCTCTTTGTGGGCCTGGTTAGTTCTCTGAAATGGATGCCCCGCGGGGTCGCCGTGCACGGACCAGTGACCCGCAGGGCCTGTCCCTGAGCATCTCCTGTGCTCACGCTGTAGGATTCGCTCTCCAGGCCTGTCACCCCCACACTGTGCACAGACCAGTGACCCGCAGGGCCTGTCCCTCCGCCACGCACACGCCAGCTCCCTGCACAGTCCGACAGAGCTGACTTCCTTCTGCCTCCCTGGCCTTGGGAAGACAGCCGGAGTCTGACCCCTGGTCCGAAGGACTCTAGGGGGCTCCCCACCTTGGACCCCAACTTCCTTTCACCCCTCCCTCCTCTCACGAGGGCCAACCACGCTGGACCCCTCGGTCCCCGTGTCCCCCTGACGCTGCCCTAACCCCTGACACGCCCGCCCCTTCTGAGCCGTTGAGTCTCCTCTTAATGACCCTCCTGCCGTAGGATGCCCCGGCCGCCTGGGGCAGCAGGCGTCCCTCCCCCGCGGGGCTTCGTCCCAGCCCTGATCGCCCCCTCCGTGACTCCTGCGTCCTGGCCACGTCCCCGCACCTGTCAGCCGTGAGCGCGGGAGCAGGTCCAGCAGCCCCGTGCACCCCGGTGGCCCCCGCCTGCGTCTGGGCTCCGCTCGCCGAGCGGGTGAAGGGGTGACGCTGGCCGTGGCCGTGCGTCATGGAAGACCGTGCCCGGGAGGCCGGCCTCTGAAGCGGGGCCTCCAGAAAACGCCAGACGTGCTCGCGGCGCCTCCGACTCTGTGGAGCCGCAGACAGAGACGCCGCTGCATCGGGCCACGGGGATTAAGGGAGATAAGGGACGTGGACAGCCAGGGCGGCGTCTGGCACGGAGCGGACGCTCACGACCCCCTAAGTTTCTAAAGATACGGTTCGGCCAACAGCGTGCGCGGTTTAAATCCTTTCCCGACCGACCCCCTCGCTATCGTTCCTCCCTCCATACGTGCAGAAAGGCCTCGTGTTTTATCTCCACCATAAGTCATCCGAAACAGCCATTTAAAAAAAAAATAAAGATTAACGTTTTACCTTTCCCACAGATCCTGAGCTCCAAGAAGATGATAACGATGGATTTTGAAGCAAATGTTTCTTTTTCTGGGGGTGAAAAATAGAAGGTGAATTTTAAAACGCGGCTCAGAGCTGAAGGAGAGAGAATTCAGAGCGTCGCCCCCCTCCCCGCCCCCCAAGCTTGCATCAAAAGATGAATGGAGAGAGAATTCGAACCTGAATGGAAAACTGAAAGGGAGATAATAAGACAATGGCCTCAGCCCCCCGACCCCGCCTTTGCCCTTACACCCCGCCCCCACCCCGGGCGAATTTTAAAAAGAAAAAAACCTTTTCTTAGTGACAATGACAATACTTACCAAAAAAAAAAAAAGATATAAAATGGCGAGGAAAGCATAATTTATTGTAGCAAAGACAAATGTCTGTCTGTCGAGGAAAACAATACGCAAAAAAGAGGAGAGACAAAACCCCCCAAACAATGGGGGCCACGGGGAGGGCTGCAACCGGGACACGGAGCCTGGCACCACGGTGCCCAGAAAGGGCACATGAGACACATGGAAGGGGCGAGACCGGGCCCAGCCGGGGAGGGGCGGAGGGGGGCAGGGCTTTGTGCTGGGTGCGGGAGGGTTCTTGAGGGATCGAGCCGTGTGAGGGGCCATTGTGCAGGGAACAAAGAGACACCTGGTGGTTCCCTCTGCACAGAGGCGGGGCCTCGCTGCTGCCCGGCTCCGCCCACCCCATCCACCGAGGCCCACCGTGGGCCTCTGCCCCGTCGCCCTGACCGTGGGAGCAGAAGAGACAGCACGGTCCCTGGTCCTACAGGCGAGGACAGAGAGCTCAGGGCCGAAGACTCAGACTCAGAGGTTCAAAGGGTCACTCCCCTTGTCCGGTGACACTGGCTCAGGAAAGTACCCAAGATAGCAGTGTCTCCAGACCGCCTGCCCCCACTTCTCAGCAGGACGGCTCCTCTGTGTCAGGCTCTGAGTCACTGGAAAATGCACCAGTGCCAGGCCAAAGGGCCACGGGGCGGGGGATCCCAGCAGGCTGGCGTGGGACGTGGGGTGCAACCAGCTCCCTGGGTGGTAAGAGCATGTTGTCACTTGGGTGGGCTCAGCAGGACAGGCCACCACAGCTCCTGGCCCCAAACACCCCAGCTGAATGTCAGACCGAGTGTGTGGGTTGAAGGGTGACGCCCCCAAAAGACATGTCCACTTCCCGACCCTGGGAATGGGACCTGATTTGGAAGTAGGGTCTTCGCAGATGTCGGCAAGTTAAGGATCTTCGGTGAGGCGCTCATCCTGGCCTATCTGGGTGGGCCCCAAAGCCAGTGCTAAGTGTCCTTGTAAGGGACGGAAGGGAAGAAGCGGGGGGAAGAGGCAGAGACTGGAGGGTGCGGCCGCAAGCCCAGGGCCGCCTGGAGCCACCACACGCTGGGGGAGGCGAGGACCAGAGGCTTCCCGACGACTCTGGGAGGGACACAGCCCCGCTGGTGCCCTGGTTCCCGGCCTTGAGCCCCCAGGATTTGAGAGAGTACACATCTGTCGTTTTAAGACACTCAGTTGACAAAGCTTTAGATGGCAGCCTCAACCTGGACTCAGGAAGATGTGACCTGCTGGGGGCTGGTGCGGGGAACATCCGGGACCCCGGCTTCTCCCACGACACCCCCGCCACCTGCCACCTGGGACCCTCTCCAGGAGGGAGGGCGCTGACACGGGCCCCGGAGGACACGCGGTCCCTAGGGAGATCGGAGTGGGAAGGGAGCAGAGGCAGGCGAGGCTTCCAGATGCCCGGCCCCCTGCCCGGCCAGCTCCGTCTGCCCCATGTCCACCTCCCTTCAACTTTGCTGTCAGACCCCCTGCAGGAAGCAGTCCTTCCGAATTGTCCACAGCCGCCTGCAGCCACATGGAGAGGCAGCAAGGCCACTTACACACCCAGGGCGGCTGAGCCAAGACGGCAAGACCGTTGTCCTCGTAGGCTGTGAATCACCAGGGTGTGGCCGCCCTGCTCAGGGTCGTGGTCCGTGACGTCACTACTTTTCTCCTGGGTGAGGCCTTTCGAGTCCTCTACCCCCGCTAGCTGTCCCAGCTAGTGACAGCTGGCGACAGCTCTCCTGTCCCCCACGGGAAGACCAGAGTCTGTCCCTCCTCTGCATCCCACAGTGGAGGTGGGTGACGAGAGACGGGGAAGCCTCACAGGACCCTGGCCGCAGGGGTGGGGCCTTCGGGGCTGGCCTGTCCTCCCTGTCACGGTCTCCCACCCACAGAACCATGTCCCCAGCCAGCAAACACGGGGGTTCACGTCAGGCAGAGAAGGCTAGTGCCTGTCAGGCCGGAGTACGTGCGAGGGGACACAGGTGAGCCGCCCACGCCAGCCCCCGGAGGGGCAGGGCGATGGCGAAGCCTGAGCGGGGGCTCCTTCTGGCACTGGCGGTGGCTTCCTGGAGGAGGTGACCCAGACCTGCATGGTCAAGGACGAGCAAGAGGCGGGCACAGTTAGTAAGAGATCGGCGGACATGGCGTGCGCGATTAAAACGCACCTTATTTCAGAAAAACGCTGCTTCTCTCAGTCACACTGGGAAAATCGAGACCAAGGTTACAGGCACATCGCGCTGGCCTCCTCCCCATCCACCTGCACCCCGCCGTCCCTAAGCACCGGGGTCCACCAGGACCCCGGCCGTGCTGACCCCGACCCCCACTCCCAGACTGCAGTTACGCTGGGAAGCGGGTCTGTCTACACAGCAGGGAGCCGCACGGCACTTGCCAGACCGGGCTCCTGGAAGCTGCATCCAGGGCCGCAGTAAAGGGCTCCGTTCTCAGGAAGCATTTGGAAAATGCTGGGAGGAATTTACACGGGTTTGTTACTCACCTGGCCTCTCGGAGTGCTCTAAGGAGCACAGAGCCTCTGGGGGGGAGCAGAGTGGGCACACTGGGCTGACTAGGGCCCCCCAAAACCCACGCCCACTGGACCTCAGCCGCAATCTCACGTGGAGACAGGCCCTTGGCAGGTGTAATGTGTGTAAACGAGGTGCGGTCACACCGGGTGACGCTGGGCCGTGGGGTCGGGACGGTTGTTCTCGTAAGAAATGGACACACGCAAGAGGCAGTGCCCAGGTCTGGCCATCACCCCCCTGAGCCCCTACCCTGGGCTGTAGGCCAGCTTCTGCCCGGGCCGACCACACCCTGCTCCTGTGTCTCCCCTCCCGCGGCTCCAGCTGCTCCGTCCGCCCCGTGCAGGTCAAGTTCAGCTGGTGAGTGGCGGCTCTCTAGGTGACTGGCTTTCCTGGGGCCCACGTTTCTGCAGGTGACGAGGCCCCTCTCGGCCCCTCTGCCAAGGTCCCCACCCCCAGCCGGATCCAGAAGCTGTGGGTTCAGCGCTCACTTTCCCCTCCCAGCTGTGGGGGGACCAATAGCTGGGTGCACCCAGGATCCTGGGGCTCCCCAGATCCAGAACATTCAGCGCCGAACCAACACAGCTGGCAAACTGGGGCAAGGCGGCCCCCCAGCTCCGGCTTCTTAGGGAAAGTCTGCCCTGCACCTCGGAGCCCCAGCTGGGCCACAGCCCGGGTCACGAAGCCTCATTACACAGATCCCCCTGGGTGTCATCTCCTTCACCTTCCTAGGGGCTCATGTCCCATAACAAGCATCGGCGGCATCAGAAGGCCATGGGGGACCAAGTCAGCAGACGTGTCTTCTGGAGTCCCAGATGTCACTGTATCTGCTTATTATCGACACTCAGCTTCCTGAGCCCCAGCAGCCGCCCGTCAGCCCAGGAAAATGGCCCAGACGTGGCCGCTGCCCCCTACGCCTGGGTCTCTGGGTCCCTGGGTCCCTGGGTCCTGCTGACATCGTCTGAGCGCGAGCTCTCCCACCCTGAACCAGGCACGGGGGACGGGACCACGAGACCAGCAGGACACTGCGCCATCCTGCGTCCCCCACAGGGAGGGGGACTCGCCGTGTGTGTGTGGAGAGATGCCACGTGCTGGAAGGGGGTGCAGCTGTCGGGGGGCGTGAAAGAAAGCCACATAGGAGG
>NW_011889162.1:593480-595673 GCF_000151845.1 Pteropus vampyrus | reverse complement strand
AACGTGGGGGATCCACGGAGCCCAGAGCACATTCAGTACACCGCCCGGACCCTGGCCCCGATGTCGGCTGGGCTCTTGTCTCAGATGGCTGCCCTGTTCTAGACCACAGCCCCGCCTGGCATCAGCTGCCCACTGAGAGCCTGGCCAGGCTGAACTGGGAGGCTGGCCGTGCCCAAGACCCACCACCATGCTTGTCCCCCGTCGGGAGCCGGCCAGGTTCCCACAGTGACACCAGGGGCTGCCCACCCCCCTTTGCTTCCGTCCACTCCAAAGCACTTCATGTTGCTGGGGGGCGGGGGGGGCGCTGAGAACCTGGCACCTCCCCGAGGACACGGGCCCTGGACACCGAGGCTGGAGACAAACGGCCCCCTTGTCTGACAGGCTCAGCCATCCCCAGCGCCGGGCACCCAGGCCATGGCGCATTAGCAGGGTCCTGAGAAAAGGGGCCGCTGGGGCCCGCGTCCGCTGGGTCTTTATTCCCCGTCCACACTCTTCTCTCTGTGGGGACGGACCCAGCCAAGGGCCAGCGAGGGAGGCGAGCTTGGTTTCTGAGCAGCGGCTGAGGTCACGCGGGACTTCACAGAAGCCTTTGAGTGAGCGTTAGCTGGAGGCTGAGCACGGAGGGGAATACTAAACCGAGGGGTGCAGGGGGGCACCCGAGAACTCAGAGCTCTCCCTGAGCTGCCGGTCACCGGGAAGAAGCCCCACCCCCACCGTCCGAGCCTCTCGCTTCCTGGGCGCGTTTAAGTCCTCCAGTCCCCTGCTGGCCTCTCTCCTGCCTTCGATTGTTCTCGCTCCTTTCAACTGCTGTCAGCTCCTTTCCCGGACTGCGCTAAGCGCTCACCCTAAGACGGCCGATGAACTGGAGTAAAAGGCTGGACGCTGCCGGAGAGAAACCGCTGTCAGAGGCCGGGGCCCGCTCGCGGTCGGCCCCCCGAGAATTAGCCAGGGCAGGGTGCCGGCGAGGCCCGGAGTCGGAGAGGCATCTGTCCTGCTGCCGGCCACTTGCGCCCAGGCCCCGTCTGCCTGGACGGCTGCGTTGCCCACCGACGGACACAGGGGTCTCTGTGGCTGCCCCATACCCCGTGGCCCTCACGTAGCCCCCAGCTCTTCCTGCCACACACCCCTGATCCTGACCGCTGGGACGTCCACACGGCACAGCTCGGGGGCCCCTTCACAGCATGGGGTGAGTGGCCCCTGGTGTGGCACCTTGCGGTTCCCTGGGTATGCACGTGCCTCCCACAGTGTCCAAACCCTCCGCCTGGGACCCAAGGCCACACTGTAAACATGACCTGACCTGGGCACAGCGGGAGCAGCCGGAGCCCCCAGCCCTGACACCATGGGCTACTCCCAGCCCTGACACCATGGGCTACTCTGTCCCAGAGCCCGGAGACGTCGGCCCAGCTACGGCAGGGTCCTGTCCTGTGCTGTGTTTACAGCCACTGACCCTCTCATGTCACTTTCTAAACCAGCTCTTCCCCAATGTCCTTCACCAGCTGGGCTTTTCTACACCTTAGTGCAAGACGAAAATCACCACTATTGTCTCTGTAAAGATATTTAAGTGCATTATAATCAACATGCATGCAGAACAGTGCACGAGACGGGCAACGTGGAGAGGCCGAGCTAGTTCCTCCAGGGCCTGGACATATGACGGCGGCGGCAGCTGAGCGGCCTTTGCACAGAGCTTCCTGAGACGATGCAGAAAGGGAAGGGCCGCGGGTGTCCGCTGACAGGTGGGAGGCGGCGGAGCGGCCTTACCTCGAGACCCGCTGCTCCCTGGCAGGAATCAGAAAGGAGCGCGTGTTTTCTTACGTAAGTGCCATTAGTAACATGACAGGAAAACCGGCCACGGCGGGGTTCTCCCGGTCGGCGTCGGTCGTGACCGAACATGAAAGGAGCAGCCTGGCCCTCGCGCTGGGACGCCTGGCAGCCCCGTCGTGACCCACGGGCATCGTCCAGCCTATGGGGTCTTTAGGGATCCGGCGGAGTAGGTGTCACACACGGCCTCGTGCCGTTTGAAAGCTCACTTCACAGGTCGTCCGAGTTTGCGCCAAGGACACCGGTACCATGGCCGTGCAGCCGGGGCTGAGGCGGGTCCGAAGGCACAGCCCTGAGCGAGTCTGACCGGGAGCCACGGTCTCTGCGTCCGAGCGAGAGCCCTCAGACTGACCAGGACTCTGCGGTGGAGGAGAA
>NW_011889162.1:589348-592540 GCF_000151845.1 Pteropus vampyrus | reverse complement strand
CAGGTGGGAGGCGGCGGAGCGGCCTTACCTCGAGACCCGCTGCTCCCTGGCAGGAATCAGAAAGGAGCGCGTGTTTTCTTACGTAAGTGCCGTTAGTAACATGACAGGAAAACCGGCCATGGCGGGGTTCTCCCGGTCGGCGTCGGTCGTGACCGAACACGAAAGGAGCAGCCTGGCCCTCGCGCTGGGACGCCTGGCAGCCCCGTCGTGACCCACGGGCATCGTCCGGCCTATGGGGTCTTTAGGGATCCGGCGGAGTAGATGTCACACACGGCCTCGTGCCGTTTGAAAGCTCACTTCACAGGTCGTGCAGCCGGGGCTGAGGCGGGTCCGAAGGCACAGCCCTGAGCGAGTCTGACCGGGGGACACAGTCTCTGCGTCCGAGCGAGAGCCCTCAGACTGACCAGGACTCTGCGGTGGAGGAGAAAGCAGGCGTGGGGGAGGCTCGGCCACCGGAGAGGACGAGAGGCCACGAAGGGCCTCGCACACAGGCCGAGGCCCAGTGCCGGTCTCACGCTGGGAACGGTGGTGGCCGAAGGCGCGCGCTCTGTGCTGGCCGAGCAGCCGGGGCCCGGGGTGCCAGCTGCACGGCCACCAGGCTGAGGCCCCAGGCCCAGACGCTAAGGCGCCCTTGGACCGTCTTCCGTTACTGAATGCTGTCCTTTCTAGTCCCTTCTTCCCAGCTTCCGCCCGCCCCGCTCACGGCTTCCTTCTCTGGTTTTTCTTTCTTGTTTTCCCGAGTATTATTTTCTACTCATTTCTATTGTTGTTATTCTTAGAGTAAGGCCATCCTCCAGGAGGCCACGGGACAGGCCCCGCCTCCCAGGACAAAGCTTCGAGCACCCTCAGCGGGGCTGGAACAGCCTTCTAGACCAATGACAAGTGCCTGACGGAGGCCCAGCTGGGCGGTCCTGTGAGGCAGGTGCTGCCCCCTCGCCCAGTCTTGAGCCACCGGGTCTCTGAGAAGGAGCCCAGTGACACCCGGCATACCCCGCGGGCCGTCCCTTTGCTGCTGGCAGCTCTGTCGGCCAGGGTCTGTGCTCACACCAAACCCTCTCTCCCAATCTGGCCCGCGTGTGTGAGCACCTACTGGGTGCTCACTCTCAGTTCTCAGGAGGCCGCCGGGCACAGGGCGGACGGTGCGGTCCTGAATCCGGGCTCTTGTCGCAGCCCCCCGTCTTGTCCCCCGCGCCCCATGCCCCCCCCCAGCCTCCTGGGTTCGACCTCGCGGTTGTGGGTGGGGGTGGATTGCAACCTGCTCCCACCACCGTGCGGACCGAGGCCACTGTCAACATCCTGCAAGAGATGATGTCACCACGACAGGACGAGTCTGACACGGGCTGCTCCCGCCCGTCCCTAATCATGTCAACATGCGGATTACACGGGGACACAGCACAGCCCAGAGCGCATCCCCAAATAAGCACCCTGCACGGGGACGCAGTACAGCCCAGAGCACCCCCAAATAAGCACCCTGCACGCCGTCCTCTCCCTCCGTCCCCCGTGCTCAGCCTCGGTCCTCGGCCCTCGTGGTCTCTGCAGCCAGGACGCGCCCCCCCCAGCCCCCCGCTTCCCCGGCTCACCGGCCACCCGCCCCGAGCCGCCCGCTGCTCTCTGTTTAAACACCTCGCTATCCCCCTGTTACGGAGGGCACTGCGCCACCTGCCCCAGCTGTGTCTCCCCTCACCTGCCTGCCCGGCCCTCCAGGCGCCCTGAGTTGACACGTGATCAGACCTCCAGGCAGGGGGCAGGGCCGCCGTTTCGCCCCACTGGGCCCAGCCCTGCTCACCCCTCCCTTCCTCACCCTCCCTGCGGCGTCTGCCAGGAGCCATCCACGGGGTGCTTCCTGGGTTGACAGTCAAGCCCTCCTCCTCCCCGGGGTGCTGTGCGCAGACCTCGCCAACCGCACGGAGCCTGAGGGTGGCCGTTCGCCACCAACTCCAGCCAACGGGGGCCGAGCCCGTCGCATCCTTGAATTCACGGTGCCCGGCCCGCGGCGGACACCCCTAGGAGCTGGGTACGAGCGTGTGTGATCTATCCAGCGATCGGGCCTGCGGTCTGGGGCCTCCTCCTCTAAGAGTGGACGGTCTCACAGAGAGCTCCGTCTGCCCTGACTTGCAGACTCTGAAAAATAAAGAACTTTCTCAGAATTCTAAGAAATCCAATATTGAATTGCTTAAAGGGGCGACCTACGCACGTTCCCGACAGACAGAGGAGTGTGCGGAGCTCTGGGACGCAGCTCCCCTGGGTCTGTGTGGCCTTCGCCGCCCGGAATCCTCCGCAGGAAGGTGGCGTCCTCGTTCACCCTGGCCGGCCCGCCCGGCAGCGCCTGCGAAAATGCCCGTTTCATTCCCCGTCTATTTCGCAAGCGAAGATGATGAAATGTGGAGGGACCTGTGGCTCCCGTGACCCCGCAGCCGGGAGAAGCCGTGCCCTGCCTGCTGCATGGTGTCCAGGCCGGCCCCTCGCCTTGGGTCACGGCCGGACCGCGGGGGCACTGGGCACTGGAAAGGTTGGAAGGAGGGGGACATTTTCTGAATAATGGAGTCGGCTCGTCGGCGTGGAACCTACTCCTTGGCTGGTAGAAATGAAAGCTCGGTGCTTCCTAAGTCCCCGTCTTCAGAAAGTGGGGCGAGACCCAGAGTCTTCACCTCCGCGGCGGTCTCGCTCCTGCCGCCGAACCCATCGGTGTGCTGGCCCGCGTGCTCACACTCTGACGGCGGCCCGGGCCCCCGAAACAGCAGGTGGAGGTACCTCCGCTCCCCACGGGGATTGGCAGAGCCCGGCCTGGGGAGGACGCCGACCCAGGATGCCCAGCAGAGCCTTCCCCGGCGGTAGCAGCATCCTCGTTTCTTCCCTCGTTCAGCAAAGTCTGCTTGCGGACGCGCCACACCCAGCTCCAGGCACGAAGGACACTGCAGGGCAGGAGTCAGGCCACACCCACCCCGGCCACCGCCTTCTCCTTCCGGCACCCCCGTTCCCAGGTTGCTGGTCACCCCGCGGTCACAGACCCTCTGAACTTCGTGGCTTCTGTCTCCCACCTCTTCCTCTAGCTCCCCTTCCCCACCCCCCAAACACGCAGGTGCCTCCAAGGCCCGTTTCAGCCCCATTTGTTTCGCCCGGTGCTGAGCTAAGCAACGCGCCAGCCCCCCCAGGAAAGACGCCCACGTCCTGGCCCCGGTACCTGTGAACGTT
>NW_011889162.1:587276-588423 GCF_000151845.1 Pteropus vampyrus | reverse complement strand
TACCTCCGCTCCCCACGGGGATTGGCAGAGCCCGGCCTGGGGAGGACGCCGACCCAGGATGCCCAGCAGAGCCTTCCCCGGCGGTAGCAGCATCCCCGTTTCTTCCCTCGTTCAGCAAAGTCTGCTTGCGGACGCGCCACACCCAGCTCCAGGCACGAAGGACGCTAGGGCAGGAGTCAGGCCACACCCACCCCGGCCACCGCCTTCTCCTTCCGGCACCCCCCTTCCCGGGTTTCTGGTCACCCCGCGGTCACAGACCCTCTGAACTTCGTGGCTTCTGTCTCCCACCTCTTCCTCTAGCTCCCCTTCCCCACCCCCCAAACACGCAGGTGCCTCCAAGGCCCGTTTCAGCCCCATTTGTTTCGCCCGGTGCTGAGCTAAGCAACGCGCCAGCCCCCCCAGGAAAGACGCCCACGTCCTGGCCCCGGTACCTGTGAACGTTCCCCGCATGGCGAAGGGACTCCGCAGATGGGCCCGGGATGGTGAGACTGCTCCTGAGAGGGAGACGTGTCCCCTGGCTGTCGGGGGCAGGCCCTAAGGGGAGCCACACGTGTTCCCATGAGCAGGAGGCAGAGGGCGATCTGACCGCAGCGAGAGAAGGCAAAGTGGGGATGGGGGTGGAGGTTGGAGGGACGAGCTTTGAAGGGGAGGAAGGGGCCACGAGCCAAGGCATGCGGGCGGCTCCCGAACCCTCCAGAAAGAACCGGCTCTGCCCACACCTGGACTTTAGCCCAGTGAAACTGATTTCGACCTCCGGAACTTCAAGAGAATAAATGCGCGTTGTTTTAACCCGCCAAGTTTGTGACGATTCGTTACAGCGGCCACGGCAAACAAGCACGTGTCTTTCCTCGCTGGGTGTTCTGTGGTGCCCCGGGACCCGGGAGTGGTGGGAACGCCCCGGGCCGTCTGTTATTTCTCCAGATGTGTGACGTTTGCTCATCAGTTCCCCAACGGGGCAAATAATGGCGTGTGCCTGAGTCAGGCCTGATGCCCTTCCCGGCCTGCTGGAGCTGCCTCCCTGCCATGAGGCTGCTTGCACAGGCCCAGTGACAGGGGGCTCACTCTCCCCTGGGGAAGCCCATATTATTCTGGGACGGCTTTTGCCATTAGAAAGTTGTGTTTTTTTGACTAGAACAGGATGCCTTGG
>NW_011889162.1:584111-586851 GCF_000151845.1 Pteropus vampyrus | reverse complement strand
CTGGTCACCCCGCGGTCACAGACCCTCTGAACTTCGTGGCTTCTGTCTCCCACCTCTTCCTCTAGCTCCCCTTCCCCACCCCCCAAACACGCAGGTGCCTCCAAGGCCCGTTTCAGCCCCATTTGTTTCGCCCGGTGCTGAGCTAAGTAACGCGCCAGCCCCCCCAGGAAGGACGCCCACGTCCTGGCCCCGGTACCTGTGAATGTTCCCTGCATGGCGAAGGGACTCCGCAGATGGGCCCGGGATGGTGAGACTGCTCCTGAGAGGGAGACGTGTCCCCCGGCTGTCGGGGGCAGGCCCTAAGGGGAGCCACACGTGTTCTCATGAGCAGGAGGCAGAGGGCGATCTGACCGCAGGGAGAGAAGGCAAAGTGGAGATGGGGGCGGAGGCTGGAGGGACAAGCTTTGAAGGGGAGGAAGGGGCCGCGAGCCAAGGCATGCAGGCGGCTCCCGAACCCTCCAGAAAGAACCAGCTCTGCCCACACCTGGATTTTAGCCCAGTGAAACTGATTTCGACCTCCGGAACTTCAAGAGAATAAATGTGTGTTGTTTTAACCCGCCAAGTTTGTGACGATTCGTTACAGCGGCCACAGCAAACGAGCACGTGTCTTCGCTCGCGTGGCGTTCCGTGGTGCCCCGGGACCCAGGAGTGGTGGGAACGCCCCGGGCCGTCTGTTATTTCTCCAGATGTGTGACGTTTGCTCATCGGTTCCCCAACTGGGCAAATAATGGCGTGTGCCTGAGTCAGGCCTGATGCCCTTCCTGGAGGAGGGAGAAACAGCCCTGGTGTCCGGCCTGCTGGAGCTGCCTCCCTGCCATGAGGCTGCTTGCACAGGCCCAGTGACGGGGGGCTCACTCTCCCCTGGGGAAGCCCATATTATTCTGGGACGGCTTTTGCCATTAGAAAGTTGTGTTTTTTTGACTAGAACAGGATGCCTTGGGAATTACTTCTGCCACGTAGCTCTGAGAGAGTGAGCTGCCCCAGAGAGGAACATGATACCACGGGGCCTTTTTCTGGATCCGTGCGCCCCACGAATACTTCTGTGAATGTGGCCTGCAGCTGAATCGCTCGCCCCGAGCCCAGCCCATCATCCTCCAGGCCACGCCTTCCTTGTACCTGCGCGAGTGGGTTTTCTGAGGCCGAGTCGATTTTGCTCATGAAACTCCATCTCTTAGCTGTCAGCCAGTCTATGTCGTCCAACACATTCGCAGATTCCTCTGTGATGCGTCATCAGAAAAGTATTTCATCCATTTTTCTGTCCGAGTAAAAGCTTCTGTGATATCGCTGCAGCTCCACTCCAAGCCCGGGTCTCGCGATTCCCAGGCCCGCCCTGCTAAGGGCCCCCAGACACACATCCACACGTCCCGCAGTCCAGAGCCTGCCACCACCCTCACCGGTGTCCCCTCAGGAAGCTCCAGCAAGAAGTGGTTCAGGTGCCCAGCCCTGGTGCATCCCAGCGCCTGGCCGCTGCATCCCGTGAGCGCTCCGGTGCCAGGCAAAACGCTCGCAGAGGGGCTCCAGGGACGATGCGTGGCGGCACAGGGCGCGCTCATCGGGACACTGGCCTCCAATGGCTGCCGAAGCTGCCCTGTCAGCCCTGGGAAGTGCAGCCGGCCGCCTAGAGGCCCCGCTCATGCAGCGGAAGAACACGGTGCCGGTAATTAGGGGCGCGCCCTGCGGTAGAGACGGGGAAGCTCAGTTTGGGAGGATCGAAAGCGGACACTCAGAATCTCACTGGGGCAGCAGTCCAGGAGGCGCCCCGCAGTCACAGCCCCTGAGCACCCTCGGTCCCCAGCAGAGATCATTCCCGTACTTGGGGTGGCGCTGTCCTTTGCTCACGGCCCGGTCCCAGCTCAGCGAGGAGGACATGAAAGCGACTTTTACACACAAAACGGTGCCTTCCCACGTCGTCCCTGCCGCCGCCCTCCTGCCGCTCAGCAAAAACCACCGATGACCCCTGTGGTTTCTCTTTCCAGATCTTTCCCCGAGCTGCACACACAGGAAGCTGTGATGGACGCAAGCCGGTGTCTCTGCAAACTACGTATCGGGTCCGTTTGGTCTTCGCGGGTGTGCGTCCCCCGGCCTGCACGTTGCCCCGCTTCTTCCGATCAGGAGTAGGGGCTGGGGTCCCTCTCGTGCCTGCCGTGCAAAGTGGCTTCTGTCTTTCCCATGACGGCAGGACGCTCTGCTCCGGGACACGCCTCGTCAGTCTCCCAGTTCCTGTCACGGGGCAAGTCGTGGTTGTTTCCGCCTGTTTTTATTGCCAGCGGTGCTTCCCTGAAGTCTTTTTCAACCCGTCCCCTTTGTCCCCGTTTGTGGAGGTTGGTCGCAGCTCTCACCATTCGCCCACGAGCAGGGACACAGATGCAGTACCCGGAACCAGGTCCCCCCGCCGCGGCCGCACAGCAAGCTCTCTGCACCGCCTGTCGGTCACCCAGCAGACCCGCCCGCCCTTCCTCCATGCCGGCCCCCAGCTCCCGTGCTGAAGCCGTCCCGTGTCGTCCCAGGCCGAGCTTGTAGCTCTCTGTCACACTCAGGTTTCGTCCTGGCCCAGCCCGGTGCCTGCAGTAAAGCGGGCATATTCCGTAAGCTTTAGTCGAGTGGCTACAAGGACAACGGAAACATGAAAAATG
Source organism: Pteropus vampyrus (assembly GCF_000151845.1). Classification (NCBI taxonomy): domain Eukaryota; kingdom Metazoa; phylum Chordata; class Mammalia; order Chiroptera; family Pteropodidae; genus Pteropus; species Pteropus vampyrus. The sequence goes on along the minus strand of NW_011889162.1, from coordinate 584,218 downwards.
TGGCCAGCGGGGGCCGGGGGGCCTTGCCGCTCTCGCCCTCCCACGGGCAGCTCCCTGCTCATTGCCGTAGGTCCCTGGGGTCTCCACACTTGCATCTCCCGAGCCGC
>NW_011889162.1:581244-582761 GCF_000151845.1 Pteropus vampyrus | reverse complement strand
GCCGGGGGGCCTTGCCGCTCTCGCCCTCCCACGGGCAGCTCCCTGCTCATTGCCGTAGGTCCCTGGGGTCTCCACACTTGCATCTCCCGAGCCGCACTGCCGGCCCCCTCGATGCCACAGCCCCCCACGAACATCAGCCAGGTGACGCGCTCGGCCGTGCCGCGAGGAGGCAGAGGGAGCTTCCCGCGGCCACCGCGGCAGCATCGGCCACGTTCTCCTCCAGGACCGCAGAGGCCCTGACTGGCCATCGGCACCGGGTCGAGTGGCGTCCCTCCAAACTCCGTGTCCACCAGGCCCTGTGAACGTGACCTTACTGGAAAGAGTCTTTGCCGAGGAAATCCAGGGAAGCTGGAGCGGGGTGGACCTCAGTCCACTGTGATTGGTGTTCCAGACTGAAGGTCGTGCCCCCACGAAATGCATTATGGAAACCCTAATCCCCTGGGGCCTTGGCGGGGTGAGCGGGTCATGAGGGTGGAGCCCTCACGAATGAGGTTAGTGTCCTCGTAAGGCGAGGCCTGAGAGCCAGGTGGCTTTCCCGCCACACGAGGAGCTGGCGCCTGCAACCTGCGGGTGGGTGCTCGCCGGGACCCGACCACGCTGGCGTCCAGCCTCCAGGACGTGAGAAACAAGTTTCTGCTGTGTGTAAGCCACCACCTGTGGTGCTTTGTCATAGCTTTGTCCTTACAGGAAGAGACGAGACGCACAGGGACACGCGATGGGGACAGCGCCATGCGACCCAGAGGCAGAGACCGAAGGGAAGCCAAGGAGCACCGAGGGCTGCCGGTGCCCACCGGAAGCGGACCGGGCAAGGGACTGTCCTCCCCGCCGGATCTCGAGGGCACAGGGCCCTGTGACAGCGTCACGACCGACCTCTCGCCTCCAGAGCTGCGAGACAACGCGTGTTGGTGTTTGAAGCCAGCCAGTTTGTGGCCGTGGGTCTTAGCACTCTGGGAAACCACGCTGCCACCCTCTCTCCCTCCCTCCTGTTTCCTGCCCGCAGTGGGGGTGCAGTCTCTTCTCCCACAGTTTCTCTTTGACCCTATCACGGTGGTTTTTATCTGCTGTTTATGTCCCTCTCATTTGGGCACAAGGCTATTTGCAAGGTGACTGCAGACTTCACGGTGACCAGCACCATCCTGTGCTCGCCCAGGAAGCAGAGAGGGCTGAGCAGTGGCGTGGGGGGCAGGGGTGGCAGGGAGCAGCAGAGGGGCCACACCTGCCCCTCAGACTTCATTTACAAAACACACATGCAGAGATAAAATGATTAAGGGTTTCAAGATGGTGACTGCGAGCATTAAACCCTTCTGAGCCCAGGCCCTGGGATGGCCACACATGCAGGAGGCCGGCCCTGACCGCACCAACCCGAGGCCACTCAGAAGGACATAAACACTGACCGCGTCTGCCATGCGCCTGGGCCGCACGACTTAAAAGCCTCATTTCCCGTCTCCACCAGGCCCTGGAGGGGCGGACGGTGCGGCGGATGAGGAGAGAGACTCTCGCAGTCACGGGCGAGGCGA
>NW_011889162.1:574157-578999 GCF_000151845.1 Pteropus vampyrus | reverse complement strand
AATCTGTGTGGCTGACCCAGGCGCCTGGGGCCTCTGGGGATGCCAGCAGGATCTGGGTGTTCCCAGGACACCCGCGAAGCTTGGCTCAGACTTTCCTCGTGCCGGGCTCAGCCCCTGGCAGGGAGGTGGCTTCAGGAAGGTGGCAGGTGAGCGGTCCCTTAGCTTCTGTGTATAAGACCGTCCTTAGCAGAAACTGATCATTGCCCCCAAACCATCCTTCTAAAGGCTGTAAAAGAAAAGTTGAACTTCGGTAAATAAAGATCAATCATCTGTGGCCTCCTGCTTGGAGGCCAACTCCAGCCTAGTGGGGGTGGCTTGTGCGAGCACTGCGTTGGAGGATTCCGACTCAGCGGAGGTCCGGGACGGAGAGGTGCGCCTGCCCCGACACCAAAGGTGCTCCAGGCACCGCACATCCCCGACCTGCAGATACTCCCGCTCCGCTGGCTTCATTCTGCCCAGCCTCACCCAACTGAGGGGCCCGGCGTCGTGACAGCTCCTCTGAGTCGACGGCACAGTGCCCTCATCGCTCCCTAGTGCAGCTGCCCGTCGCTCCTGACTCACCTCCGGGTGGTGGCTCACCTGGGACTGTCAGCAAAATTAATTTATTTAATTTATCTAATTATTCGTTCGTTCAAACCATCCACCACCAAGGAGCAAGCTAGAAGGTTTGGGCTGACAAATCATTGTCACCGAAGCCGAAGGTCATTAATTAGTAACACGATGCCGGGGGGGTGAACCGTGATTCTGCGGACCTCCCGTCACCAGAGCGAAGCCTTAGCAGGGAGAACTTCCGTGGGTCGTAGCTATGACTGAACTGCGGATTCTCTCCACTTACGCCTGAGCCAAGTCCAGGGACGAAGGCCACCACCGACTCGACCCTGTCTTAGCAAACATTGGTGGAGACAAAACGCATCGGATTTTTAATTGACGACCCCGATGTGCACCCAACGCGAACCCCAGGCCTGGCAGCCCCTGCTCGGGGCAGAGCCCCGTGGGCCGGCTGGCTCCCCCACCCTCGTGCCCCGTGAGGCTCTGGCCACAGCTGTCCCCGTCACTCCGCCCGAGGCATGGCTTCCCGGCTCTCTACTGTCACGACCGACACGCCCTGGAGCTTTATTTTCCACATGTCGTCGCAGCTGCCGGTGGCTTTTATCATGGTGACCCGAGCGAGCCCTTTGACCTCGGCTCCCTAAATCTGCCTCTCTGAGACCGTAGGTGGCCGGCGGTCTCTACGCGTGTGCCCTTGGGGTATGTTCTGTTCGCAAGGATGTGAAATCCAGCCCTGGGTGCTCATTTGTAGAATAAGTGTACGGCTGACCGCCAAATTCCTGAACGGCCCCAGACGGGCAGCGGCCCGTCGCGATAGCACACACACTAGTATCCGAAGCTCGGGGAAGAGCGTCGGGCTGTGAGTAAGTGCTCGGTCAGCGTTTGCCTTCATCAGATACCCACAAACCATCTCTTCCCAAAGCCCCCAGATCGCACCACAAGGAGACCAATCCCGCTGTGCCGTGAAGAAAGGAAGCCTCAGGATTAAACGGGCCCACGCACCCAGGCAGAGTGGTGGGACCGTCTCGGGGGCACCGTCTTGACGGTGGCAAGAGCGTGGGACGTGGTGAATGACAAGCCCTCCTCACACATAGGCACCTGGTGAGTTAGGGCTGTCGCCGTGGCAACCTGGTGGCCCACAGGAGCAGCGCCTTCTCCCGTGCCTCCTCGGGAGCCCAGCTCCACCGCCTGGGGGCACAGGTCTCCCCACCTGTGTTCCAGGTTCGGCTCCTGTTCAATGATGTTCAATGTCCCGTTAAGGAGCTGTCACCTAAAAACGCAGTTTTGTTTTGAAAATCCAGCCCTCTACAAACACATGGAGGGCACTGTTTAGTTATTCATTATGCTGCTTATTCCCCATTTCTTCCTACTACAAATCTGAAGTTGGGTAGAAATATGCACAATAACTTGACTTAAAAAAAGTCAGGACGGGTCAGAACTAGGCTGGGTCTGGCTCTTAAGGTGGCAGTGGGGTTTAATCCGACAGCTCCCTTAGACATTGCCACTGAATTCTCTTTAAAAATAGGAGAGAAATTCTGTAGCTGAGCTGGAAAGTAACGCCAGTGTCACCATAGATAGTGAATACCAAGGCCTTCCGGTAGCTAAGTCAAGGATGGGGCATGGGCCCCGCTTGTCCCGGTACGGGGGCGGAGGGGGATGACAAAGCCACACTCTGGAAGCGCATGGGTCGGAATACGTGACTGCACGTGTCTTTGGAAATGCAATCCGCCAGGGTCCTGTGGATGGTCATTTTGCCGTCACCTGCATTATTATTTCAATTAGTGATCTAGTTCACATAAGTGACCTGGAGATGTAGTCATTTATCGTTCACAAAATGGGATTCATGGGGACCCACCGAGCGACTTTTCACGATGAAACGTGGGCAGAGGGCCGTCCTCTTGGCCATGGAGCGTCAGAGCCCAAGCGTAGGAGCCGACGGCTTGGCTGGGCCTTGGACGAGCCGCGCCCTGTGCCCCACGGCAGTGGCCGAGTTTCCTGGCGAAGGTGGGCAAGGGGGAGGGAAGCTTCGTCCCCCCGACTTCTACCCTGGCCAGAGCAGCTCGGGCCTCTCTCTATTTCTCTGTGCTTCATTTCAGCTGAACAGGAGGTGATGCATCTAAAACCTGTCGTAACGGCACTGAGCTAGTACCATCTGCCTCGTTTACAGATGAGGCGGCCGAGGCTTCCTGAGCACCGAGCCCAGCCCGACACCGAGACGCACGTCCCGGCCTGCGGTCCTTGCTCAGACATCTGGCAGCCTCCCCGAGTCCGAACCCGTCTCGGTACCCGTCAGCTCCCCCTAGGCCCCGCCTTCCTCATGCCTCTGGATGCTGCATGATAACAAAACGTAAAATTGTGTCATAACGTGGCAGAATCACGCAATGCGGGCAGACTTGATGAGAGATGGAGATATGACATCGTTTAAGATTATTCCAGAAAGCGAAATGCCAAGCAGACAAGCCCGAGGAGGGAGCACCGTCTCCGGGGTACGTCGGATTCTCAGCGGCCGTCCACCCCTTCGAGAGGACTCCCCGAATAATGGCGAGAACTGAACGTGTCGGTGACATCTATGACGGGAGCCCATGGTTTTTTTTTTTTACAAAAGCGTTAAAATCTGGGTTTTTAATTCCGTCTAGCTTGCCGAAATGTGAGACGGGCAAGCCTGAGGAGCGTCGGGGGCGGGGCCCGGCAGCCCCCCCCTCGTCTAGAAGTTACGACGCTTCTAGTCCAGCAGAAAAAAGAGCCACGTGCAGTGGGAATGGAAAGTGGCAGCCAGGCCCTGTCTCGAGGGACAAGATTTTCTCCGGAAAGAAATGTTATCGCCACAAGTCTGTTTTCCTGGTGGTTTCGCCCTGTTCCACATTGTTGTCACCAAACTTCACTTTCAAAAATGACGTGGGCACCTCACCGCTCGCTGTCAGCCCTGCCTCCCACGGGGCGAACCGGGCAGGTCAGACGGGCTGGCGGCCGAGAAGTGACAGAGGTAGTTCTAGAAAGCTGCCCCTTGGGCTCCAGGCCCAGTGCACCATCTGGGGTAATTCCTCCGACCCCTGAGCCCCCCGACGCCTCTGCATGGACTGAATCATGGTCCCCCAAATGCACATGTCGAAGCCCTAACCCCATGTGACCGTATTAGAGACAGGGTCTTCAGGAGGTGACCGGGGTCGAATGAGGCCGTAACAGTGGGTCTGGTCAGAAGGGACTGTGGCCTTGTCAGAAGAAGGGTCATCGGCCATCTCTCTCCCCGTCTCCCCGGTGCACAGAAGAAAGGCCACGTGAGGACACAGAAGGAAGGCGGCCGTCTTCGAGCCAGGACGCAGGGTCTCACCAGAAACCGAGCTGGCCGGGACCTTGAACTTGGACTCCCGGCCTCCAGAACTGTGTTTGAGCCCCCTGGTCTGTGGCCTCGCTGCGCAGTGCCAGCCGACGGGGACGGCCACCCCAGCCTCGAGCCGTGGAGCGTGAGGCAGAGATCTCAGAGGCCCGAGGAGTGTGGGGGCACCCGTTCTGAGAGAGCATGAGCGAGGGGTGCAGGCTGTGAACGCGGCGGGGCCCGAACGCAGGCGAGTAAGTGGAGCCTGAGCCCGGCTCCCGATCCGGGCAGAGTCCATGGAAGGAGGGGGGCCCCCCGGGCGGCAGGCAGCGGGCCCCACTCCTGCCACGGAGGAGGGAGCCGGAGGTCCAGGGGTCCCGTGGGACACCACCGGTGATCTCAGAAGGGACAGGGTCGAGGGCCGAGCTGGGGGCCTGAGGCTTCCCCTGGACGGTTGGGCCCAGATAAGGTGCCTCAGTGCCAGAGCTATGTCCCTCCTCTTCTGGCTGGCCCCCGAGACGCTCCCCGGCAGGAGCGTCTCAACTCCCCCGAGGCAGGTTACATTAAAATAAGGCCATTTGAATGGAATGCAGCCTGACCTATCAGAAGAGCAATGTGGACACTCGGGGGGCAGCAGGAACCGGCCCTGCCGGCACCTCAATCTTGGACTTCCGGCTTCCAGGCCTGTGAGGAGACAAGTTGCTGCTGCAGCGGCCCAGTCTGGGGCACTTCGTTACGTCCACCCCGGCAGGGTGGGGTGTCACCCAGGGACGACAAAAAATTCTGCAGAAAAATGGGGCGCAAGTCAGGTGGAGAGGACGAGAAGGACGAACCAAGGCGACAGAGGGGGACAGAGCCGGGGGGGCCGCGGGAGCAGACGGCACCCCGGGGAGCGCCGCGCGGGGAAGACTCTCCCAGGGAAGGCGGCGTTTGCTGTGGCCGATCACGGGTGACAAAGCCAGGCCGGAGCCAGGCCGCGC
>NW_011889162.1:565868-573885 GCF_000151845.1 Pteropus vampyrus | reverse complement strand
TGGGGAAGGGGACGTAGCGTGTGGCCGGAGCCTGGCGCATCCTGTAGGATGTGACGGTCAGCGGGGGTCACGGAGCGACTCCAAGAAATTAGGGGAGAACTGTGGGTGCCACGAAGGAGACCCCCCAGGGCATCAAATATCCAGACAGGAACAGCCGTGGCGCTGCCGGAAATGGGTCCTCACGGGCCGGACGGGGAGCAGGGCCTGGCGCCTCTCCCCTCCCACTTCTGGCCGGTCGCCTCCTGGAGGGTTCTCGAGACACACCCAACCCAGGACCCACAAAGCATAGCGAGGGGCCTGGCCGAGGTCGTGCCTTGGGGCCCAGGCAGAGGGCATCGTGGATTCAGGGGTGTTACCAGTAAGTTGCATCTTCCCCCAAAAGATGAAAGCACTAGCCCCAACCCCTCAGGATGCGACCTTGATTATAAATAGCATCGCTGCAGAGGTAACTCGTTAAGAGGAGGTCACACTGGAGGAGGGGACTCCAGGACGACAGGCGTCTTCATGTCATAAAATGATACCTGTGTGAAGCCCGCAGGCGAGGAGAACGCCTTGCAAGGCAGGATCGGAGGGAGGCGGCTACAAGCTGGGACGCGAGGGCTGTCCCTGAGGGAAGGACGGGGCCGGTCCTCCCCTGGAGCGTGGCCCTGTGGTGCCCTGGGCTCAGATGGTCAGCCTCCGGAACTCAGACGGTCAGCCTCCGGAACTCAGACGGTCAGCCTCCTCCGGAACTCAGACGGTCAGCCACCAGAACTCAGACGGTCAGCCTCCTCCAGAACTCAGACAGTCAGCCTCCGGAACTCGGCGACAGTGAGCATCTGTCGCACTAAAGCACCGGTGAGTGAGGCTGCGATACGGCGGCCCCAGGGAACCACCGTGCGGTAAACGGGCTGATGGCGCCTTAGCGAGGACAGCAGTGGGCAGGGTCCCCGATGGGACTGGACAGGCAGGCGCCTGGAGGAGAAGCAGGCCTGCCGGGGACAGACATGGGAGGCGGGCAGTGCGTGTGGCGTGGATACCGGTCAGGAAATCGTGCTGCGCCCTTCCTTCTGCCCCCAGCCTTCTCTGGGGAGAGACGGGCAAGCCCCACGCCCGGAGGTAGTGGCAAGTCTGAAGGGGCAGTGTGAGGAGCCGGAGGTGAGCCGGGGACGTTGGCAGGGAAGGGAGAGGGGCGGGACGTGTCTGAAGAAGGACGTGGTCGCCAAGTGCCTGGGAGACCCACCCAGCTTAGGAGCCGTGCACGTGATTGGCACCAGCGCACACGGTCCCGTGATGTTTCTCAGCAGCAGCCAGCCTGGTAAGGGACGGGACGCGGCCCGTGTGTATCGGTCCTGGCCTGGGGACTTGCAGTGTGGACACTCGGGAGCAGCACTGCCCAACAGGGCTTTCTGCAGTGAAGAAAATATTCTCTGAATCTGTTACGTGGGACAGCCAGCAGCTATACGTGGCTGCCGAACACTTCGAATGAGCCTGGTATGACTGACAAATTGAATTGGTTTTATTCTCATTAATTAAGTTTAACTCACCACAGATGGCTCTTGGCCACCATATTGGATCCGGCGTGTGGCACAGGGGTTGAAGAAAGCCAAGGCCAGCTGGAGCAGAGTGCACTCACGCAGCTGGGGCCACACGGTCGGCGCCAAGCTGCAGACACGCGGGGCAAAGGCACGGTCGGGAAGCAGCAGATTCTCTCTTTAGAAGTTGGTGAGTAACGCCTTGGGCATTTTTAGGGGTGAAAGTTGTGTCGAGGTGTGACCCCTGGAAAGTATATGGCTGTTCTCCAACACATTCTCAGGTGACAAAGGTCACCGTGCCCTCCAAGTATCTCGTGCCAGCCGCTTGCAGAAATTTTTAAAAGCTGCCCCGATGTGCTGAAGAGACGGATCCTAGAGAAGTTGCAGGCGTGGTGTTTTCATGGTGCTTTATCGTTTCGTTGGGTCCCTCATCCAACGTTTGTTTTAAAGAAATCCCTCGGGGCGGGGAGATAAGATGCCTGTTGATTCATTTAACTCTGTAACTGGCCCTCCCCTGGGTCTTGTTAAGCCACAGATATTTCCTAAAGGAATCACGGTGTCTGGAGAAAAATATTTAACCAACTTTGCTGCATCTGCTAAACGTCCTGCTGGTTTTCTTGATGACAAAATGCATCTTTGGAAACCTGGCAATTCTGTGCTCACCACTCCCCATCCCAATAAATTCTTGAGATCCCCACGCATATTGCAGAAAAGCAAGCCGGGACGTGGCCTCCGGGCAGAGAGGGACCCAGGCCAGACCTCCGAGCAATGTCACCTCCCCTGGGGAAAGTCACCTCTCAAGAACGCCACCCCGGAGCAAAGCAAAGGCACCCACATTCGCCCCGCTTCGCAAAGTACTGTGAAATGTCCACCATGGCATTAGATACAAGGAGAAGGAAAAAAAAATGTCTTGTAAACAGCCACACGAAGCACTCTCAGAAGGAAGACAGGTGCTGGGAAATCGGTCCTCGTGCCAGCCGGGGAAAGACGCACGCGTTCGACGCTGATAAACAGTGTCCGTGAGGGAGCAGGAGCTCGGCCTGCGGCCTGGGCACACACGCGGGGTCTGCTTCCCACGCGTCGACGGCTGGTCACCTCGAACCTCCAATGATAAGGAGGCCGGGGGCCGGCCACGGGTTTCCGAATGATAAAATTCTGAGGATTTATGAAAACTTACCTTACACAATATTTTTCCTAGACTGATAAAAATTTACGGTCCCCTTCATTTAGGCCGGCCACGGTCTCTCTGAGGCCAGCCTCGTGAGCCACGCGGTGCCATGCCATCTGCGTCCCGACCCGGGCAGGTGGCACGGGAGAAAGCGGTCTCTTTGTGGTCTGTGAATTCTGCACACGTCATCCCTTAGGGCTCTTGTTTTTTTCATTTACTCAAAACTAATAAGAAAATCACTCAGCGAACCCTCATAAAGACAGTCCTTTCAGAAGTGAGTGTTTATGTTAAGGGAATAGCTATGAGGTCATTTAGAGATTTCGAAAAACAACTTTTTTTTTCCCCAAAATACATGATGTGGACTCTTGAAGTTGAGTGTTATGTTAGTAAAATGAGCGTCCCCAGGCAATGTTTTCGGAGGGGAATGGGCTGGTCACCGTATGTAGGCGACCGAAACAGCAATATTTCTCTCTAGCCAAACAGCCAGTGCGGTTTCTCTTACTAAAGCAACATCCAAAACCCACTCTGGCTCCTGCTGGTAAAAATCAGTTCCAGCGCCAGCGTGCAGAGCGGGTCTAGTGATTCACGGCGTCACTGTAGACAGAGTATTTGGTGGCACAGCTAACGCCTTTCACGAGCTGCAGAGCTAGACAAAAGTAAATAACTCTGGGTTGTGAGTTTTGTTCTCCGTAGGACAAAGAAACTGTTCAGAGCAACATTTCACGTTGACAGCTCCTGAAAGCTCCACGCCAGGTGCTGAGGGTGGAGGTGGCAGCCGGGAGACCGGCTGAGATGGGTTTAAATCGTCCCCATCGTCCATCTGGAGCCACGTCCGTCACACGAGGCTCCCAGGACGCGGGAAGACACAGCCTGGCGACCGGGTCTGTTGTGACGACCGACATTTATAGATCTCTACCGTGCCCGGCGCCCCCCAGAGCCGCTGCGCCCCACAGACATGCTGCAGGTGGCTAGAGGGGAGCCTGGTCCCAGGCCGTGGCTGGTCCCCGGGCTGTCACTGATCCCCAGGCTCTGGCTGGTGAGTCCTGGCATGGCTCGCGTCGTGAGGTTTTCATCAAGGAACCGCGGATACTGACTTTCCAAAGCCCAGGCCGCCCCGAGGCCAGAGGTGGCGCGTCGGCCGAGCTCGTGAGCGTGTCTGACAGTGCGTACGTCCGTCAGCTGGGTCCGAATGAGTGAAGTCTCTTTGTTTCCTCCAGGGATGCCGGTCTCATTCATTCATTCATTCATTCATTCATTCCTTAACTGAGCGGGGTCTGCGGCTCCTGCGGTGTTCCAGGCGGCACCAAGGTAAGCAGGACCGTCTCCCGTTCAGCGACTCCGCTGCTTCCTCCCCACTCCTTCTAGGTGACAAAGAGCGGAAGCTGGAGAATACACCAGGGGACAAGCCCACACCCATCGTCCTAAACGCCAGGGTGCTCGCAGGGCGGCACGGCCCCTAACCTCCCTCTGCCACACCTGAGACACAGAAGGAGTGACAGAGCGCGGCGGGGCTGGGCGCCCGGGGACGGGCAGTGTGGCCGGCTGCCCCCATGAGCATGGGATGCGCACTTCGATGACAGTCCCTCCAGGGGTCCCCCTCCTCCAGGAAGCGCACGGGGAGGTAAAGCAAGTTGGAACCCCTTCCCTTTGCCTTGGGGTCGCTCTCCAGACTGAGTTCATGGACTTTCGGGAGTGCCATCCGGGTGCTGCTTATTCACACCCTGGCTAAGACAGAGGCTTACGTGAAATGAGTCATCATAGGTGGGGCCGAAAAATTTCGTGTTTTTTTATCTTACCCACTGTTACCAAGATTTGGAAATATGTGAATTCCTCAAATGTTATGCACACAACCGCAGGGTGGGGACTTAGAGAGCGCTCTCAGAGGGCTGTCAAAACAGAAAGGCACTTCGCTTTTGAAAAACAAGAACCGACCATCTCTAGTAAATTCTGTACCTAGTAAACACGGAAAGAATTCTTTTTTAGGAGGACCAAGAAGACTGCAGTGCAGCTGCCCACGTCCAAATCAGGTAAAATCTGCCAGGCCTGCCGATGGCGGAGCTGAGTTCATCCGCCAATTCGTTTGCCAGCCCTCTCCCCCCACCCTCCCCTGAGCCCCTCCTGTGGGCGGCGTCCTGCAGTGGGGTGGGGTCCTCGGCGCTGTCACACAGGCAGGCAAGACTGGAAAAGAAGGCCGACAGGCGGTGGGGAGGGGAGCCAGCGTGGACGGTCAGGTGCTCCACCTCCGGCTGCGTAGTCGGGGCCGACATAGGACTGGCTTGGTTTACTGTCCCTGCACACGCTGAGATGGACACCAGTGCGCGGCCCCTGTTCCGGAGGACAGAATCAGGCTCGGGGAGTCCGAGCCGCCTGGCCAGAGCGAGAACCGGATCTAGGTATGTCTGATTCGTAGGCCTTGTTGCCATCTCAGAGCCAGAATGTGCCAGGGGGAAAGTAGCAAATGGCCGAAGCCATCTTGAGGAGACGGGCAGTACTTGCTCCCGGAGCCAGACTGTGAGCTTGGTGGCACTTCCCAGAGAAATCCGGAGTGGAAACCTGACTCGGTGGCTCCCGGCCCCACGGATCTGAGTTGGCAGGACCCAGTGCGGACGGGCCCGTCGGCTGCGTTTGGAGGAACACAACAACCCAAGGAACAGTGACACGCACGTCGTCAGGCTCAGGCCCCAGCCGGACCCCACTCTCGTCCACCGTCTCCTCCGCCTCGGCCAGTCTGATCGAACAAGATGCTTCCACAGAGAAACGCAGAGAAGCAAACACTCTGGGGAGCATTTGAACTCGTGGGCGTTTTCTAGATCAGCGGACCAAAAGCAGGCACGGCACGTGAGCGACTGACCGGCTCTACGGAAATGACCGTTCGTTAGAGCAAGACGGGGCTTCGCGATCGGAAACGCGGCAGGCCACCCGGCCTCCCACTCAGCACGCGGCCTCCGCAGTGCGGCGCGGCCTCTGATCGGCCTCCCTGAAGACAGCACCCAGTTTCAGACACCTCGGGCTGAAGGTAATCGCGGAAGACCACATTCAGCCATCAGAAAGAAAGGAAGGGGAAAACGCACCTCGACGTAAAAACTGGGGTGCCTTGGTCAATTTTAAGCCCGCCTCTTCATCTGTCCTTCCTTTTGAACGGAACCCCAAAGGCCCGATTTTCTGTTTTCCGATAACACTCCTGGCCTACAGTCGTGCTTGGATGACTGCCGACTTCGGCAAATTCTGTAAAATAAACCTACGTTTCATTGGGCGTATCTGCTCTGCACCAAGGACACAAAGACTTACGCTCAAATCCACAACTCTGAAAAGGGAGGAAAAAAGGTCAAATTCTCTTGTGAGTGGGGCTTGGGTTTCCGGCAGGGCTCTGGGCAGCTGGGCTGACTGTCACGGTGCCCTCTGGGTCCCTCATGCAGTCTGCCCAGACCGATTCCTTTTTCTGGGACAGTCCAGGTCAGTGGCCCCAGAACCAGGGAATCTTAGGTTCAAATTCAGGCCTCGTCCCCTTCCACTCCGTTCCATTCCCTTTATGCACGAAACAGGAGTGACAAAAACACCTCCCTCCAAGCCCAGGGCGGGATTAAATGAGACGGCGTCCGTGCCGGGCTCAGCCCAGCACTGGGCACCTGTTTCTCCCTCGCACTCACCGCCAGGGGCTCAGACCGCAGACCACAGTGGGGCTCTGCTGGGGACTTGGTCACTGCTGGAGCTGCCGGAACCCCCAGAGCTTGAGCAAAACTGCCAGGAGCGTCTGTCCACTTCTGTACACTAAGGACAAAGGGCCTTTTTCTGTGTTTTTCTTTAAATAGCGTGGGCTTGCTACAACTTTATAAGTCCAAGCACATGGAGATATTTCTTTCTCTTTCACACGGAGAAAAGAAAATTCATATACTATTTAGTAACTTAGTTTTCAGGTCTCTGAGCAGGAAACCATTTGAAGGCCAAGTCCAAGGGCGCCTCGCCTGCTGGATGAGCGTCTGTCAGCTCCGGTGCCGGGTCTGTTTCCGTTTGAGTGTATCTGCCGCATCCCGGGGAGACGGGCGTTTAATCAGTCTAAGTCGATGTCCCCCGGCTCCTGCTGTTTGTCATCACTGCAATCCCTCTGAACCCAACATGACGGAGCGCGAAGAGCCTGGGGCTCAGGGTTAAAGGCGCTGACCCTCCATCGCATCCCTCACTCACGTGTTCCACAGCCAAGCACAGAGCCGGGCGCGGCGCTGGGCGCTGGGTGTGCAGACGGTGAGGTTCCTGGTTCGGGGCGCCCACGTCTAGATGGGGGGACGGGAGGCCGGTGGGGCAGAGCGCTGGGGAAGTGACGAGGGACCAGTCACTCTCGCCGACGAGGCCCGTCCTGTCCCCAGTGCATCCGTTTGCCAGACACCGCGCTGTAGAGTTTATAAACCTTCTCTGGTTTAGCCCTCAGAACGAGCCCATGACGAAGACACCGCCATACCCTTATATCATAGTTGTGGGAACCGAAGCTCTGAGATAGTATACAATTTTCCCAAAGTCACAAAGAAATAAATGGAGAGTAAAACCAAGCTCTCCCGGCACCCAGAGCGCAAGGTCTTGACAATTCGTTCGCACCTCGTTTGTCTCACTCACGAGCCCACACCCCTTTCTCGACTGTCTGCTACTTAAAATCCCCAAGGCACCCCGATAGTGAGACCGGGCGGTAAAAACAACCTACATGTGCAAAGCATTATTAGTAAACCCTCAGCTTTCTACACAAGGAAGCGGGCAGCTAGGCAAGATTTTGATGCATTTTAACAACCCTGAAACTTAATTTCAAGATGAGATATGGTTACATATTAAACATAACTTATTCAACTGATTTTCAGATTCTTTCGTGCAGCCAAGCTTAGCCACATGAGCTTCGTGGGAGTTGCAAGGCGGCCCATCCAGCCCAGCTCTCACTACTGCGAGGCCCCCTCCCCGCAGGCCAGCGTGCTTTTTCTGGAACCTTCTCCAGGGCCTTCTGGTTGTTCTGGAGCCGCCACGCTGGGCCCCAGCTCCACGAGCATCAGACAGGGCCGTTTCCCACGGGTCCCTCTGTCCCGCGTGGTCGTTTGCTGTGCCAGCTGCGAGGTGCCCGGCTCGCTTGCTCCTGCCTGTCCCCTGGCTGCTCAAGCCGCCTCCAGGAGGCCTGCAGCGCCGTCTGCCTCCCGCTCGCTGAGAGGCCCTCTGTGGCTCGGTTCCGGCCCATGACCTCGGGCTCTGGCCACAGTGGTTTCAACGGGGTCCCCGCACTTCTCAGCAGTCTCCTGTGGCTGGTGGGTTTTTCCGTGTCCGGTTGGACATGTGTGGGGATGGCCGGGAATGCCTGCGTATCCCG
>NW_011889162.1:559250-564848 GCF_000151845.1 Pteropus vampyrus | reverse complement strand
CCCCGGCCTTTCAGCTTGGGTCACAAAGGAGGGCGATGACGAGGCGGGTGGGCATCAGGGACTCAAACCAGGGCGGCAAATGTGCAGTGTCCACAGTCAGCTGAGCAGAGACTCCAAAACGACAGGCTGCTGAAGTCATTTTCCAGGCAGGAGACCAGTGACCACACCTAATTATTTACTGGCCACTCGCAGCCCGACCCTGTGAATTCCTTGTCCCTGAGTCACTCACCCTGCTTAGACTGCCGGGTGTGTGTTTTTTCCCCTGCGTGCGTGGCTCTCTGGAGAGCTGGGTGCCTTGCCCTAGCGCCACTGCCTGTGGGCGCCATCCAGCAGGCCATTAACCCCCGGAAGCTGAAGAAAAGAGAGTCAGGCTCCCAGGATTCTATGCGGGCAGCTTTTGAACCAATGTGGACTTTTACCCATGCCGGTGACAAGTATTAGAATTTACTAAAAGAAAAATATATATATTTCGAGTGCAAAGTAGTGGGAGTGATGGATGGGAACCGAGCATGTCCCTCCAAGAGCAGGGGACTTTGTCAAGTTCAAGGAGAGGGCTCACCGACTCAGAGTCCAGCCAGGAACGAGGAGCCCGAACCAGTCGTTAAGGAGAGAGAAAGTAGTTTGGGGGGCTGGGTAAAGGGCTGGCGGCGATGGAAGGCCACCCAGGACGCTGAGGTTGCCCAAGGGTCAGCACCAGGGTGCAGCCACCTCTGCAGCCTGTGAGACTCGGGAGGAGGTGGGTCCCTGAGCCCAGAGGCCAAGACCACCTGGCAGGAGAGGCTCCATGGCCAGCAGGTGGGAAGGCGGGTCACAGAGAGGACGCAGCCACTGCTGGGGACACGGACCAAAGCAGAGAGGCAGGAAAGACCAGCCTGGCTTCCCCTTGCTGCCCAGTCTCCCGCTGGCCACCCCCTGGCCCAGGGAGCCCAGAAGCCAGAGACCACGGGTCGGGAAGTGCAGTTTGCAGTGGTCACCTTTTAGGGCAGGCCACTGGGGACAACGCCGCCAACAGTTGGGCGAAGGATGAGCTGGGTGGACGGAGACAAGGCAGGGGTGAAGCGCCAGACGGCTGCCTTGACCTTCAGCGGCAAAGCGGGTCCACCACGCTGACAGCCACGACCGCGTCAGTCGGGGCCTCCAGGAGAATTCCATGAGATACAGTATAAAACTCTATTACAGGAATGATTTTATATTTTATAACTACATAAATTTACATTACACATAAAATTTATAAAGAAATATATGATTTACATATAAATATAAAATTATATTTGAAATTATAAATATAAAAAATTATAATCTAACAAGGAGTAACTGGCACTCCGTCCCAAAAAGCTGACTATGATGGCACTAGAGAAAATAGAGATAAATATAAATACATATGTGTACGTGCATATATATATTTTTTTCGCCTCCATTACTCATCTTTTGCTTTCCAGCTTCCAAAATTGTAATGAATCGAGAGGTTTGCAGAGGGGGAAACCAATAAGAAACAAACCCATGTATGCCATGCACCCCAGAAAGCCTTAAACATTTGAGCCACCAGGTACCACTGAGACGGTGGGACATGGCCCAGTGGTGACATGTGACAGATCTAGTCCACGTCAGTTCCCAAGAGCCAATTGTTACATTCTCAGGATTTTTGTGAGTCAGTTATTGGATACAGCCATTATCAAACTTAAGTTGCATAAAGTTGGAATAGGATACATTCTCTCAAAAACAAAGGTGACAAATTCTCAGGATGCACCGTGCCCTCATCTTCCACTGCGTCCCACTGTGCTCTGTGCTCGTGTGGTTTCTGCCTCCAGTAGCTCCCGGGAGGAAATGCTACATGACCGTGTGCCGCCGTGGCGTCCCCTCTGCGTGCAGTGACGTCGTGTGGCTAGCTGGAAATCGGCCATCGTGGACATATATCAACAGACACTAGAAGTCTGCGTTTTGTTTTGTGTTTTCATCCGAAAAGCCAGTCATCACACATTTACTGAGACACCACTGGATGAAACTGGACACGCTCTGATCTTAGGCCTCGTGCCCCGCCCTTCCCTCTCAGACAGAAGACGGTCACCCGTGGGGAAACCGAATAATAGGGCCACCGGGCAGGGTGCTGTTGCGTTTTGCATGCTGCGGACGATGGACACCGCAGATGCAGTGGGCCGAGAGACCGCGTCAAACACGGACTTGGCTGGTGAGGCCCGGACTGCCCAGCTTTGCCAATGTGTCTCCTCTGCCCGCTCTGCGAACCGCAGAGACCCGCCAGGCCACCATCCACCTGCCGCAGGTGCCACCGAGACATACAAGGGGAGGTCAGGCCGCGGAGAACCGCCCAGCTGTACATTCTGCAGCGGGCGAGAGCCGAGCGTGATGCCCCGCTGACCCCTCGTCCACCCCGAATGCCTTGTCCTCAAGCCTCATTTTCTGTCCTCGGGTTGGGGGTGGTCACATGACCCCTTACGGCATTGGATTCAGACCTGGAGTTGTGCTTCCCGTCGTACGGTGATCAATGGCTTCGGCAGTCACCAGCTTTGGGACGCCTCTCGGACGCTTTATTTTTCCTTAAAGCCTTTCCTAATGAGAGCGACAGCACCCCAGAGTGGTCCCGAGGCCCCCATCCCACACGGCGTCCCCGGGGCCTGCCCCTGGAGCCCCGACTCCTCCTCTGAGGGGTCACTCCCACCACTCTCCCCTCCGGGCAGCTCCAGAAAACGCCACCTGGGTGCTTGTCACCAACCCGCCCATGACGCTTTCTCTAAGTCTCATTGTCCATCTCCCGGTCCAGACAGGGGACATATCCAAAGAGAGGAACGAAGGCCCGGCCCTCTCTGACATCTCGGAGACAAGCACGGTGCCCGGCACACGGTGGGCGCGCGATATCGCGTGAGCGATCGTGGTGGAGCGGACGGATGCACAGACGGACGGCGGAGAGAACACGCCGCAGAGGAGGGTGTTGGCCGGGGGCACAGCCGGGCGACCGGGGGCTTTGCGTTTGCACTCAGGCTCCGCACGAAGTCCAAGTTCACGTTACAGGGCTGCACAGGGCACACTCTGCGGGAGCAACGGCCTGAGGGCTGCGGGGCGGGGGGCGGCGGCCTGCAGCCCCTCACTTCTGTGGATTCCAGCTCTCGACAAGCAGAGAAAAGACCGGCTCCCAGCGCGTCCGGGGAAAGCCTAGGAGGAGGCGAGGCGGCCACCGCCACCACGTTCCCGGCTCGCCCCACGACATGTTGCCGTGCCAACATACATTCTGAGTCACCCAAGCAGACTTAATGCCATCGCCGCAGCGACTCCGCCTTTTCTTCTAAAAAGAGCTAAAAGGGGAGATTCCGACCTACCTAGGAAATGATTTGAATCAGTTTAGTTCCGGAAATGACTATGGAAATTCAGATTTTTCCATTCTGCTGCTTCTGGGCATTATATGGTGACAAATGGCTGATGAAGCCACTGCTTTCCCCCTCCCTCCTCCCCCCTGTCCCCCCCAACCCTGTGGGAGGACAAGACATGACTGGCAGCCCTTTCTGAGCCCCACACGGGAAGGCCTGAGGGCATAAGCATATGAAAGGCCAACAAAAGAGAAGCTTTGGAAAATAAGAAAACCACCCAAATTACCCATCACACTCCACAAACCATACAGAGAGCCACGCCTCCCCCATCACGAGTCCCCCTCCCCAACCCCGTCCGGGGAAGCATGACTCTGGAGAACGGGGACAGAGGTCGAGACACCGCACAGCAACACACAGGTGACACACACCCATTCCTGGACCTCGGACCTGCCTGCAGAGCCTGGGGCGCTGGGGGCGGGGCGTGCTCGACACCTGGGACAGTATGAGTCACGCAAAACCTCGGGAAACTTTGAGGGACGTGCGTGTGGCCCTCGGCTCACTAAGCTCTCACCCACCCCTTCACCGGTCCCTTCGGCAGTGTGTAGTGGCATAAGCTCCCCGCTCCCCCATCCCGGCCTCTGCGGCCGCCCTTAACGGAGGTGGGAGGTCCTTGTCATGGTGAGTGAAACGAGGTTCCCAGAATCCCACCAGCATCATCGAGCTGCTGAGAAGCGGGACTCAGTCTGTCACCCCCATCTTCGGACGGGGTCCTGCCAGGAACCGAGCCCTTCCTGGGGCCTTTCAAACTAAAAGTCATAAATATGAAATTGCAAGTTAAAGCCTCCCGAGGTTTTAAACCGGGACTGACGTTTAGTCCGCATGTGCGTGTCTTTCACGTGAACTGTTGGTCAACCAGATTCTTCTGACCGGAGTGTTCGGGCCCGACGAGAAGGTCGGTGTGGTCCCAGTTGCACGCCGATGGCACGTCCTGCCCTCGTCTGTCGGCTCCAGATTTTCTGCAGAGTGTAGGGGCAAACATGGGAAGCCGAGCGTTCTAGGGACCCCCGAGGATGCGCCCGCAGCCCTGGGATTATCAAAAGTCCCCCGCTCGGGGCAGAGCATAGGAAGAAAATGAATGACATTCAGAATTCTTGCATCTAAACGGCTGGTTTTAGCCTAGACCAGGGTCTTTCCAACCTCAACTCTGTTGTCATTTGGGGCCAAGTGCACTGTAGATGCCAGCAGCACCCCCGCCCTGAGTGGAGACAGCTACAAACATCTCCAGGCATTGCCAGGCGTCCCCTGGGGGACATAATCACCCCACTTAGCTACTGCCCACAGGTAGATAATCTCTCAGCGGTATTTCTCTGGAATGCGGTTTCTTGCAAAGGAAAATGCGGACTGTGCCCAGAGACTGCGGTGGGACAGCTAAGTGTCCCCTAGGCAGGGGAAGGCAGTCCGCAGGGCATTGATGAGCAGGTCCTATTATCATCAGTCGCCGTAAACAGGGAAGCGAGTTCTCTGCGTTTTCTCACGACTGTCGCAGCGATGGCTCTCGGGCGCATGCTGAGCCGCCCCACGCTGACAGGTGCCCCGATTCCAGAAGACGACCTAGACACTGCCCCCCAAGCACTGGCGAGGACCGTCCCAGACGCGACCACGAAACCGTGTCCCAAAACACGTGTTCGTTACCCCGGGCAGTGACGAGTCCGCGGTGTGCCCGCGTGCCAGAGCAGAAGAGCCGGCATGAGGTGAGGCCACTGTGCTGGCATCTTCTGGACGTCAGGCCATCGTCAGCCACCAGAAGCGGAAACAAACCCCACAGAGGCAAACGGCCTACGGTGCGTAATCCCCTGCCGTGCCTCGTACAAACCAGTCGCTCTGTATCAAAGGACGTTGGCATCAGGATTCGGGATCCCAGAGGCACTGTGGGTACGTGCCCCGCAAGGGTGTGAAGGACCTTTCCTCGGGAGGTCCAGGATGGGGTGGGGGGGAGCCATGCGAAGTGCTTCAAGATACAGGGAGAGCTTTGCCAGCATGCAGCCCCCGAAACCAGCGTGCTGGGAGGACTGAAATCTCAGTACTTTGTCCACCTGGGGATACTCCTGTGGCCGAGGAGCAGAGCCCCACACCTGCGGTCTGGCTTTCTGGGGGACCTTCCTGCACTCACTGGCCATCTCGCTCCGCCCCGCCGGGCACATCCCCGGCTCCCGTGTGCCCCCACATTCTGCCGTTCTGGGTTCGCCTTAGAGGGTGTGTCCCCAGGACCCTTGGAGGAGAA
>NW_011889162.1:554099-556131 GCF_000151845.1 Pteropus vampyrus | reverse complement strand
AAAAAAAAAAAATCAGATGGGCAATAAAACACAGGCATTTCTCAATTTTCTTTAGCTTTTCTGCACACGCAGCCCCTCCCCCTGCTCCCGCCCCATCTCCTGAGGCTGCAGGATCAAGCTCGGCAGTTGTGTGCACATTCAAGTGTTTATGGCACAGACAGGGGGGAAAAAAAAGAGCAAATTGTTTCCAAGCCAGAGCTCCCACGTGCAACTCTGCTTTGGAGAGGGCTTTGCATGAGCCCAGAGCTGGTGCAGGAAGGTTGGCTGCGCTTCCATTGAATATCGGCAGAAACCTGGGCACAGGCGCCACAGCCTGCACTTGCTTTTTCCAGGCCAGCCTATCTGATGTGCGCGTTTTCCTGGCATAAATACAGGGACACAAAGGCAGGCGGCGTCCGCGTTTAAAAAGAAAAAAGTTACCACGCCGAGACTTTGCAGAATGGGGTTTCAGGGGTTGTCACTGCATGAAATACCTTCAAAAGGCTGTAAACCATTTCAGAGTCCTCTCTTGCACTTCTAGAAAATGTAATCCTGTTGTGAAGAAATGAATTGGGAGGGAGGGAGGGAGAGGGAGAGAGAGAGAGAGAGAGAGAGAGAGAGAGAGCGAGCCCGCCCGCAACAGCCAGTATGACTTTACAACTTCTCATTCTGTCTGGAAATTACCAGTCCTGGCTAAGCCCCCATCGCTGACCTCACTCCGAAGTCCTTATTCTGAGACATCCCCCGATCTTTAGGCATGCTAACAAAACTGGACAAAATGTGTGGTTTACCTGAAAAGTATATTTAAATTACAAAACCCTAGACGTGTGTGCGCCTTTTTCTCCAAACTAAGCTGGACTTAACACCTTCTGAGAGAACAAGAAATATTCAAATTGGATGAATATTCAAATTGGATGCAAGCAAGAGACAAGAAGAGGGAGCCCTATTTAACATCCCCCCTTCCAGCTCCTGGCATCCAGGATCCGGTGGTCCCCCGAAGCACTGATCTCAAATACCCCAGATCCACAAAGGTTCTCAGCAGTCTTCTGCTTCAGTTAAGGGTACCTCTTGATTTAAGAGTGCGTCTTTCTGCACGTCTTTCTGCACGTACCGTCATGCGGACTGCAGATTCTATCTATTTCCCAGTTCCTACGCAAGAAACGAGACAGGTACGCGGTGGGGCCCAGTTGCCAACGACTATGCCAACTCTGAGAAGCAGAATGGACCATCAAAGTTCTCCGCTCACTGGACCTTAAACGCCTCAGCAGCAAAAAAAAAAAAAACACAAAAACAAAAAACAAACAAACAAAAAAGCCCAGCAGATTCCTCAATTCGACAGAGAGAGAGAGGTCCTTCCACAAGCGGCCTTTTTACTTTCTGCAGCGAAAGGTGAAAGCCCCAGTTAGCAGGCGCACTTTGCAATGCGGCCATGCGACATGCAGCCCGTGCTTTCAGAGAGCAGACCCGCAGAAAAAAAAAAAAGTCCTGTGACAAAGACCCCTGAGCCTAAGAGCAGAAACCCTGGCGGTGTCCTCCCCTCCCTCCCAAGCGGGGCTGCGGCCCG
Source organism: Pteropus vampyrus (assembly GCF_000151845.1). Taxonomy (NCBI): domain Eukaryota; kingdom Metazoa; phylum Chordata; class Mammalia; order Chiroptera; family Pteropodidae; genus Pteropus; species Pteropus vampyrus. Next base: position 554,588 of record NW_011889162.1, on the reverse strand, counting down.
AGCCGTTTCCTACCTCCCAGCGGGGCTCCGGCGTAGGGCGGGCGGCTCGCCTTCCCTTCCCGGCTCCCAGCTCCCGGCTCCGGCTCCGGCTCCGGCTCCCGCACTCGCTCGCTGCCTTGGGGCTGAGCAGCTCCGCGATGTGTGAGCTCGCGGCGGCAGGAGGGCGTTATATACGCTGCAGGAAGGGGCCTCTAGATGGCAGCTCTGCAACCCGCATCTCCCTCCCGCCCCCGCGCCACCCGCTTCTCATCACCCACGCAGGCGCGCGCGCGCGCGCACACACACACACGTGCACGCACGCACGCACACACACACACACGCACACGCGCACCCGCTCCGCTTCCAGCAAACCTCTGACCCACCAGCGCGCTCTTGGAAAACCCCAACCTGCCTTTTTTCATCTGCAAAGTCTAACGAAGCCACAAAGTCCAGGCCCCATGGGGGAAATGTGTCAGCAGAAGAAAACCTGCAAAGGAACCCTAGGGCTTT
>NW_011889162.1:545461-554049 GCF_000151845.1 Pteropus vampyrus | reverse complement strand
CCCCGCCGGGCACATCCCCGGCTCCCGTGTGCCCCCACATTCTGCCGTTCTGGGTTCGCCTTAGAGGGTGTGTCCCCAGGACCCTTGGAGGAGAAGCCTGGGGACGCAATGTCCACATCCCGTAGGCGCGACCAGAAGCCGCGGGCTGCGGGCGAGTTCAGCCTTCTCGCTGAGCGTCAGAGGCCTGAGCACACGCGCCCGCAGGCCTCATCCGGTGGCCTCCGTCTACGCGGGGGACCAGAGTCCACTACCCGGCAGACGGACGATCTCTTTACGCCCGAAGGGTTTTACGTCTGGCATTTTCACGCCCTGCTTTTCTTTGTCACTTGTCGGGAACCCAGGAAGTTGTTTACACACTGAACCGAACGGAAAGCGTTCAACACCGGCTCGGGGACAACGGGCTAGTGGGCCCCACGGTGGCCCAGGAAGCCACACAGCCTTCGGAGCAGCGTCAGAGGAGGGCGTGACGTGCAACTGCTCTCCCGTCTCTAGTGGGGAGGGGGCTGCAGGCTGGGTGACAAGGAAGGGTGGCTGCTCTTCCCCCCGTCCCAGGCCCCATCCTGGGCTGCGGCTCGCTCTGGCTGTCCCCGACTGTGTGCTAAACCACTAACAGCTTCCTTTTTCCCATCTCACAAGGCTTCTGTCTTCAAAGGTCATCCATCGAAAGGAATGCAAAACGGCGAGCTCCACATGGCAGAACTTCAGGCTCTCTGGCCTCTGGGTTTCAGGATAGAGCTTCTTTCCCCAACGCCCGCCCCGGGTCACAAACCCGGGCACCCCACTCCTGCCCACCCCTCACCCCCACCCGCAGGAGTGGGACATGTTTTAAAGACACGGACGGATGATGCTCCCCCAGGTGCCGTTCCGTAGCCCTTGACCTGTGCCTCCGTCATGCCCTGCAGCTCCACGGCCAGGCGCCCTCGACAAGGACAGCGCCCCCGGCAAGGACGCTACAGCCGACCAAAGGAGAGGACCGGAGTCTGGAAGAGGGGATGAGTCGGAGCAAGTCCTCAAGGCCTGGCCAAGGAGGGGACTTCTGGAAGGGGCAGCGCGCTTAGTCCCCGGCAAACCCATGAGACGAGCCCGCACCCCAGAGGCCCCACGGAGGTCTGAGGGTGCCGCACCCCGGGCCCCCCTGGGAGATGGGACGTGCCCACCAAGCCGGTGCCCCAGGCCATGTGGATGCGGTTCAGCACCTGCTCTCCTCCCTCCTCCCTCTCTCTGTACCTCAGCTCTGGAAGCAGCAGCTGGGAAAAGCAGAAAAGGGGCTGGGGAGCCCACCAAGTCCCCGAGCGCCCCACGGTCAGCGCGGTGTGGAACGGCAGGAAGACACCCTTGCACGGGGCTGGCAGAAAGACACCTACATGAGGTCCAGGTGGGCAGGCAGGGGACATCTCAGCAGAGGCAGGTGGGAACAGTGACCAAGAAGCACCCCCCCCACATGACGTAACCCCCCAGCTTGCCCCAGAATTCTAGAGTAATGGGGCAGAGGGACGGGGAGCTGGGGCGGCATCTCCGAACTGACCGAGACGGGTCCTCGACAGAATTACTCGCTGTTACACGCACTGCACAGCCGAGCTCATGGATGCGAGTCTCGTCCCCACCCTGAATGTACCGCTGACGGGGATCTTTCTGGCGGAACTTAGACCCCTAGAAAGCTCAGAACGAACTCACGACCTTCTGTTGTCAGGAGCGCATGTTCGGGCCACAGTTTCCTCCGACCCCGCCCTGCCATTCCACCGAGCTTCGCCCTCGGTCTCGGACCCTGATCTGTGGCCATCCTGTTAACCCACCATCTTCATCGTCACCCAGCCTGAACCGTTTGGAACAAAGCAAGGCACACGTGCACCTGAGGACACGGTTGTGTCTCAGGCAGGTAGCCAGAGTGATGTATCATACTGGGTTCCAACTCTCGGCCATAAAGCCCTTCGCAGGAAGCAGGCGCCCTCCCACCGCGGGCTCGGCCTCTGGGCCCTGCTCGGGGCTGGCCGCTGAGTCCACGGGCGAGCCACATGCGCGGGCTGCTTTCCCGTCTCAGCCCCCACATCACAGGGGAGGAGGCCCGAGCCCCTGGCCCCGGCCCACCTTTGCGTTGGCAAATAGCTCTCTGCAAATCGGCCTCGTCGGAGGTAGAGGTGGTTAGAACAGAGCCGGGCAGCCAGGCCCGTCTCCGAGCTCCTGCCCAGGCGAGCCCGCCTGCTCACGTCCCTGCCTTTTGTGGCCCCACGTCCGGCGGGTGCGGGCACAGCTCACTCGGCCGTTCTGAGCGTGGAGCGTGCTTTCAAACTAGCGAACAGGTTTAGTTGGTGACTCACTCACTGCGTGGCCTCCAGTAGAGGGACACTGACGGGTGATTTTTAAACGAAGCGTTTGTCCTGGACCGAGAAATGGGAAATGGGGATTTGAACCATGGAACCTTCGCAGAGACGGTCCGGGGCTCCGTGACGTGAGGGGCACCCATGAGACAGGGTCTTGGGCTGCGACTCCTGCACGCAGGGCAGGCGGGGGCTTTTCTGCGCTAGCTTCGTCCCGACAGCCGCCTGCACCCCCAAACCTCCGCCCCTCCCTCAAGCACATCGTGTTAATTAAAAAAAACAAAAAAACACCAAAACACTCAACGCACACCAATGTTTTTTTTATATCATTTCTTCCAAGTTAACCCCTGGGTTTTGCCTTTGGTAAAACTCTCTCTCTTTTTTCAAAACATATTTATTACGTGTTCACTCGTATGTGCCGTATGTGTTTATATAGTATTATCACACACGCCACCTAAACGCCAAGCGTGCTTTTAAAACGGAGACGCGAGAGCCCTTTAGGAAAAAAAAAAAAACAACCTTTATTTAAAAAAATAACTTACACACTGAAGAACGCTCTGAAATGAGCGTTCGTTTCGTGCACAGGGCTGCAGCCCGGAACGGTACGGCTTTTTTTTTTTTTTTTTCTTAATGTAAGTTTACAAATACTATTAATGTCAGAAACTGCATTACAGAGCAGTTCTCGCTCCATATCCCATGCTGGCACGAAGCACCACACAGATGTAAGACTGTCGTAAATAAAACATGTCTGCCAAGACTGGCACATATTTATATATTTATACATTTATGTATATAAAATTCCACAACAGCTAACAGTGAATGTTATCCTTAGTCAAAACCAAAGTCAAGCTAATCTTAACGCTACAGCACTCTGAATATATGTCAGCATTATACCGCCCAGACAACATTTAAAATATAAACTTTCCAATAAGGTACAGCAAATAGTGAGAAAATAAAGTCTTAACGTTTAAATACAAAACACCGTATAAAACCTTCGGGAAACACAGAAAGTTATTTTACAGAAGTGCAGGCAAAGCCATCCCATCGCTGGCTCTGACAAACCCCACGTGACGTAACTCAGAATGCACAGCCCGTGACAGCCACGCTGGCAGGAGAGAGAGAGAGAGAGAGGATGCACGGTGACAGGCGTGCCCCCCTTCAGGCTGCCCGTCGAGCCCCGAGGCCCCTCGGCTTTATCTTAGAAACGACGCTACCCGGTGGCCGGCTGACAGCAAGCTCGCGTGTCCGGAGACCCGGTGAGCTGTCATTTGGGGCTCTGCTCCAAGGCCGAGTACTCCGTCTCGGACACCCTGGAGGCGTCGATGAGCTTGGTGAGGCCGGTTTTGGCCGAGTACTTGAAGATGAAGGCCTTCATCAGCTCGTAGCGGTAGTTGCGGTTGATGAAGCTGTAGAGCACGGGGTTGACGCAGCAGTGCACCAGGGACAGGCACTGCGTGACGTGCAGCGCCGTGAACAGGAAGTTCTCCAGCTGGCAGGTGAAGGGGATGTAGTGCAGGATGGAGCAGACGTCCAGGAGCACCACCAGGTGGTAGGGCAGCCAGCACACCAGGAAGACCACCACGTAGGCGAAGATGATCTTCCGGCCGCTGTGCTTCTCCTGGTCGCTGGACGCCGAGATGGCTCGGGCCAGCAGGAAGTAGGAGACGGCGATGACACAGAACGGAATGACGAAGCCCAAGATGACAGACACCAGCTCCATGCTGATCAGCCACTCCCTGACGCTGTGCTCGGGGTAGAAGGACCGGCAGTAGGTCTCGTTGTTGGACGCGGACGTGACGGTCTTCAGGTAGTAGGTGTCGGGCAGGGACACGCAGAAGGCCAGCAGCCACACCAGGACGCAGACCACACGGCGCGTCGTCTTCTTCCTGTGGCTCGAGGTGTTGGTGAAGTAGGTGACGGACAGGTAGCGGTCCACGCTCATGCACGTGAGGAAGAAGATGCTCCCGAAGAGGTTGATGGAGAAGATGAGGTGAGTGACCTTGCACGTGAGCTCGCCCATGGGCCACTGGTTATGCTGCACGAGGCTGACCACCCAGACCGGGATGGTGACAACCACCCACAGGTCGGCGATGGCCAGGTTTAAGATGTAGCAGTGCGTGTCGTAGCCGGTGGTCTTGGCCTGGATGTTCACCCAGACCACCACGAAGTTGGCGATCATGCCGATGACGAAGATGAAAATGTACACCAAGGACAGCACGTACAGCAGAACGCTCTTGTTGGCCAGGCTGGGGCACGTCACCGTGTCCACCACGATGCAGTCGCTGCTGTTGCATGGCCAGCTGATGTCGGAGAAGTTCCCCGGTTCCGAGTAGTCGAAGAGATGCAGGTCCATGGTGTCGAGGGCAGCGATCCAATGGCCTGCACGAAAAGTCAAACCAAAGAGACAGGAGGGAAATATCGCTTTGTTAGAAAACATGTTTCAGTCAAAACGCTTTTCCAGCGCCCCGGAAGCCCAGCTAGTCTGCTTCAGCCCTGCAGGATTTTTGCGAAGAAAACCACCGTAACAGAACTCTGCAAAACGCAATCGAGCAGACCCGGAATCTAAATCCACACGGTGCTCAAGGAAACAGTGTTTGCTTTCTGTCGTTTTATGGCTCTGTTCTCAAGACTTCGCCTGAAGGCTCGGGGGACACGGTCAGTGTGTGGAGTGTCCGCCGAGCTCCGAACCTGCAGACTCTGGCGTGGCCGTGTGACCTTCAGCTACGGGCGACCAACCAGCTGCCCCGGGTGCTGAGCCACCGCCCTGGTTCCATCTTTAATCTGTCCACCTGCTTCGGGAACGATTTGTGCCAAGACCCAGAACACGGAAGTCACCACCGGCTGCAGGAGGGAGGACAATGGCCGCGGCTCAGCGCCCAGGTGGCCACGGTAACGACGGGAAGAGACAGCTCGAAAGGCTTTCCTGGGCAGGGATTCTGGCTCCTCACTCACTGATGTCTGAGACCAGTTAACCTGTCTGCCACTGCTTCTCAGGACACTGGCACCTACGTCACAGAGTCACCTAGGAACGCAAGGCCGAATGCAGAACCTAACACGTGGCACGTGCTCTATAAAACTCCAACCCCCACCCCCACCCCCGCCAGCAGAGAGCTCCCGCCCCACAGTCGGCTGACTCTTACCGGCAAAGCAGTAAGTGTCCCCACCCGGCAGGACCCTCGGGAGCTCACAGAGGCAGGCCGCTGGGTCACCTCCCCAGGACCCCACTAACGGAGAAGGCTGCAGGCTTCTGGCAGCTCCGCTGGGTTACAAGTGGCCGCTAGTTCTCCTCGTGGTGCCCCCACTGCTGAGGTAAAGGGCCAGACGTCCCAAGAGGAGGTGGAACCGCCGGCCCCACAGCTGGGAAGCCTGGCGGTCCACAGAGCCACCCTACCAGGAGGACGCTCATGCCCTGTGACCGACTTGCCACCAGCATGCGGGCGCCCAGGAGGCTCAGTAAGACCAAGTTTAGGACAAATAAACCCCTCACAAAAGAGACTTCAGAAGACCCCGACCTAAGAGGACCTGCCTATGACACAGGCACACAGGGCAGCAGAGGACACCGCCGAGGAGTCAGGGCCCCGGGACCCACCGGCCTGGCCTCGGGTGGGCAGGCAGCCCCAGACCACGCCTGGGAGCTGCTGCTGCCTCCTCTCTGGGCCGCCAAGCAGCCCGGACCTGACCTCGAGCCCAGAAGGACGAACGAGGCTGGCTGTGCCCCCCGCGGGCTTCTAAAGCGGTCAGCTTCTTCTTTTCTGTTTCCACAAAATGACACACAGGCTTAGTTTACGTGACCCCAGATTCCCCGCAGGGCGGAGGCGCGTGGTTGGGGAACGAACCTCAGTCCCGCAGCTGGGCAGAGGTTGAGAGCCGCTTGGCTGCCGCCTGCCGGGGGCTCCGCCCTCTGCCACAGGGGCACCGCCCGCCCGTGAGGCCTCAGCAGACATGGCCGTAAATCCTGGGGTGGGGGCGGCTCACGGATGCCGGAGACGACCCCCAGCCTTCGTTAGCCTGACTAGGATGCCAAGTCCCCCCACCTTTTCCATTACCCCGAGGAGACGCTCCGCTGGTCTGGGCGTACACAGGTGGACCCACGCAGGGGCTGGTCTGGGTGTACACAGGTGGACCCACGCAGGGGCGGGGGCAGGAAGTGAGAAGACCCCTGCCTCCCGCGCCCCTCCCCCGGAAATCACACGAGGAGACGCCCTTCCAGGCCCCTCGCTCCCCTGCACCTCTGGCGGCTGCCAGCGTGGTAGTCCCAGGGCCCCAGCCGTGGTGGCAGAGGGTTTGGGCCTCTGCCATCTGCACAGTGAAAACCCGACGTGGTGATCGCTGGAAGCTTTGCTCAGGAGCCGGGTGCAGCTCCCCCTGCAGCTGTGTACCCCGCTCCCTCCCAGGTGGCACAGCGACTATCTCGGCCAGAGCAGGGCGGGGGCCGGACCGGAGGCCGGGCGCTCCGTGCTGGAGCACGAGAGCCAGCTGGCTCCGCTGACCACCGACCCCTGACCATCCGTCACCGACAGCCCAGGAGATGAAGCCAGAGACCTACGCCTCGACCTGCACCTTCTTCGGGGACCGGGGTGCCCACCACCCTCCCCCCTCCCCCCTCCCCGCACCCCCGCAGAGGCACAGAGGAAGGAGACGGGATAAGCAGCGCAGTCATCGAATCCCGCGTATCTAAACAGGGACCAGGAAACGGCCGCAGGACCACTCGGCCTTTCGCCATCTGGGCATTTTCCATGCGTTAGGGCTTGGAGACAAGCAGGGGCTGTTTCTAGAGAAGAGACTATTCTTCGACAACGGCAGTGTGCCATGGCACGTGGCACGTGGCCTGCGGCAAAGGCCACACTGCCAAGCGCACGTGCAGGCGGCCCGGGGCGGCAGGGCGGGCCCGGTGACGAGTCACGGGCTGAGATTTTCACAGGGGAGCCTCTCAGAGCCCCGATCTGAGCAAACTGTGTGTCCAGGCCCTGGTCCCCTAAGCCTGGCCACCCAGCTCCCAGCAAAGTCTGAGGGAAGCTTCTACTGAGCTCCCTGCGGCCACGTGAGTCCCCGGAGTGCCTGAGTGACATGACCAGCATGTCAGCCCGCCGGCTGAAGCAGCGTGACCCCGTCCAGTACACAGACAGCTGAGTGTGCTCTGCACACACTCGCGTATCAGCCCACATGGCTGGGCTGCTCTGCTGGGAGGCGGCGGGGCTGGTGACCACGGGAACCTGGAGGAGACACCGTCACCCACCTCAGATGAGTCACCTCTGCTGGAATAAACCAGCAATTCTGTCCCCACGGGCCTGGGGCCAGAGCTCGGGAGAGACTTCTGTGTCAGCCACGCCTGCCCGCTGCCCGCCTCCCTGTGGCTCCGAAGCCCGCATGGGGCGGGCGGGAGAATGAGCCCACCTCAGACAGGTAGGAGAGAAACGGGAAGCAGAACAAGACTCGTCCAGCTCTGCGACTTCACAGGTCACACATTCCTCCTCTCGAAAGAGTCACACGTTCCCCAGTGCACCCACAAGGATGTTAACCGAAGCGCCACTTGTATGCTTGTAAAACCCGAAGATGACACAAACGTCCACCAGTGGAGGGACGGTTCGGCCAAGTGTGGCCGGTCCACCGTCCGGAACGGGACCCAGCTGTAAACGTAAGAGAAAGACCGACGCTTATGAACACGGAACGTTACAGCGACAAGTCAAAGGCAGTGAGCGTGCGCATACACACACACACGCGCGCGCGTGCACGCACATGCACACACGCACGCACACGCACGCGCACATGCACACACGTGCACACATGCACGTGCACGCACACACATGCACACACATGCACACACGCGCACGCACACGCATGCACACACGCACGCACACACATGCACACATGCACACACACGCACATGCACACACGCGCACATGCACACGCACGCACACACACACACACCACACACGCGCGCACACACACAGCAGAGTCTCTCATGTGAAAAAGAGGCAAAAATTATGTTTTCGTATGTGCACATACATATACGTAAAGGCACAGAAAATTATCTGCAGTAAGTCTAAACCTCGGCCCAGGAGCGGGGGATGAGGGGACAGAGGGGGGAGTGCGGTCCTTACTCTGTGGGCGTTGAGATTATGTACCTTTTCCGTAATTGTGTAACTTACATGAATCTTCGCGGAGGCGGGACTGTTCCACAAAATAATAAAGGTCCGCGTTCCGTTTTCCTAGACCACAGAGCCCCGACCGGAAGCGGCGAGCGTCACTGCCCCGACGCCGCCTCCGCCGGCA
>NW_011889162.1:541620-543596 GCF_000151845.1 Pteropus vampyrus | reverse complement strand
CACGTTAAGTATTTGGGGGATAAAATGAACCCCACACCCAGAAACCCGGTCTGGTCTGTCGGGCTCGTCTGCCCGACAGGGAAGTGGCACTGTCCCCAGGGAAGGCACATCCAGAGATCCCATGTCGCAAAGGCTGCCGTCTGAGTTGGCCACGTGTAACCAGAGCCCTAATTCCCACCCAGCAGAGGACCGGGTCGGGTCGAGCCAGGGGGAGGTCAGCCAGGCTGAGAGCCACTCACTGTGGGTCCTCTCGCTCTGCGTGATGGGGTTCCCGGGAGATGGTCTGCAATCTCAGAGTCTTCTATTAATACAGAGAAAAGATCCCCACAGAGGTAAGTGGTACAATAAGAAAACTGGAAGATGCTATCTGGGTGACCGAGCCCTCAGAGTCCCCAGTCCCACGCTGCACACTGCTCCTGTATCTGTCCCTCGGCCGACAGCAAGCAGTCGGAGGCCACCTGCGTTAGTCTCAGCCTCTCCACCCTGTGGGCACTTGGAACAAAACACTGTCAGCTTCCCAACCTACTTGTGGCTGAGCAAACTTTAATCTCCCCATCCCTAAAAACAAGCCATAGTGGGGTTCCCTCCCCCCAGTGTAACAAAAGCATCAAATACTTCCCGCAGAGAACTATTAAGCACTCAAAATTAGAGAACTTTTTTTTTTTGCTTGTTTCCTATTTTTTAATAGAAAAATGTGTGTCCTGGAGCTCTAATTTTCTGGACTTTAAAAAGCACACATGGCCCTTTCTGAGCCGTGCCTGCCGCCTGGAAGGCATTCGAATGCTGTTCTCGTTTCTAAGAGCCGAACTAAGGTTTTCGGCTGCTTGCTTAAAAGTGCGAATCCTTTCCAGCCCCCGACTCCATGAGATGGCTGAGAAGAATCTAGTCCTGAAATCTCTCAGGTCTTCTGAGGGTTTATAGAGTAACTTTCGGCCTCGGTTTGAGTAACTTCCACCGCCTCTGCTCATCTCTCCTGAAAAAACAGGAGCCTCCCTGACTAGAAAGTTGCACAAAAAGCCACTGTTCCTGACTAAAAGGGTTTTTTTGTTTGTTTTTCAGGTTGCTTTTTTTTTTCCCGCCCCCCCCCATCCAGAAAGCCTATACTCTGCTTGTTCCAGGCCTAACTGAAAACCATAACACCTTCTCGACTCCCTCGGGGCTCGAGGGGAACGACCTTACCCCCAATAACCTGACCCCCTGAAGCACAGGCATGCTGCCTTGGCTATACTTTCTGGAACTTTCTTTAAACTGTGATTGCAAAACATGCCCATTTTAAAAAAAAAAAAAAATCAGATGGGCAATAAAACACAGGCATTTCTCAATTTTCTTTAGCTTTTCTGCACACGCAGCCCCTCCCCCTGCTCCCGCCCCATCTCCTGAGGCTGCAGGATCAAGCTCGGCAGTTGTGTGCACATTCAAGTGTTTATGGCACAGACAGGGGGGAAAAAAAAGAGCAAATTGTTTCCAAGCCAGAGCTCCCACGTGCAACTCTGCTTTGGAGAGGGCTTTGCATGAGCCCAGAGCTGGTGCAGGAAGGTTGGCTGCGCTTCCATTGAATATCGGCAGAAACCTGGGCACAGGCGCCACAGCCTGCACTTGCTTTTTCCAGGCCAGCCTATCTGATGTGCGCGTTTTCCTGGCATAAATACAGGGACACAAAGGCAGGCGGCGTCCGCGTTTAAAAAGAAAAAAGTTACCACGCCGAGACTTTGCAGAATGGGGTTTCAGGGGTTGTCACTGCATGAAATACCTTCAAAAGGCTGTAAACCATTTCAGAGTCCTCTCTTGCACTTCTAGAAAATGTAATCCTGTTGTGAAGAAATGAATTGGGAGGGAGGGAGGGAGAGGGAGAGAGAGAGAGAGAGAGAGAGAGAGAGAGAGCGAGCCCGCCCGCAACAGCCAGTATGACTTTACAACTTCTCATTCTGTCTGGAAATTACCAGTCCTGGCTAAGCCCCCATCGCTGACCTCACTCC
>NW_011889162.1:535568-539915 GCF_000151845.1 Pteropus vampyrus | reverse complement strand
CAATCCCATTAACACCCCGAGGCCCTTTGAATGCCTCTTAGCTCTGAGAAACACTTTGTTCCTGGGACACACGCTCTGAACTGCGGAACCTTGGTGTTGATTAATTCCGCCCGCATTTTCTTTGTCGATGCCTCCAAAACAGGAGGCGCAGTTTCAGTATGAGCAATCGGTTGGTACCGAATTACAAACCCCAAACAGGGGGGGAAAGAACCTCCGTAATAGATCTGAATAGATTTTATTAGAATTCTCTTATTCGTGAAGGATTTTAGGCCCAAAGTCCTGGATAATCTAAGCAAAATGGTCCTCCGAAGCTGTTCCCCAGTGCTAGGCACACGATAGGGGCCCCAAAAAAATCTTTTGATAATGTCTTTTCCTGAGGTGAGTTTAGCAAGTGCTTTATTATTACTATTAAAATCCACATTCTCATCCGGAAGTGTCTGCTCAAGTTCCATAATGGGAAAAGTCAACCTAAAAATGCGCCCCACCCCCTCCCCGCCACCGCGCGGTCGACAGTCACCTCTCACGCCCTGTTTAGAAAAATCAACCATAAAGCCACGACCTACACTTTCACTTTTAAAACCAGGCTTGCTGAGCTTTCTTGCCGCAGGGTCAACTGCGGCTTCTGCTCCTGTGTCTCTGCTTCTCGGGGACTCGTGGGGGGCGGGGGAGGGCTGAAGCCACACGTGTTACTTGCGGTGTTCCCACTCACCCCTCCCGAGCTAAAACTTTCTGAGATTCTTTTTATACTTCTTCTAAAAATAAGAGCAGACAGCCGAATGCCCGGTCTGGAGGACTGGCAGGTCCAGCTCTCTCGTGGCTGAGGCCTCGAGAACGCCCTTAACGAAAAGCAATATTGTGGTTGGATAAAAAGCTCCGGGCCACTGTGAAAATCACTCCCAAGGGGACTTAAGCGCACACCTGCTCTCGGGGCGCTAGGAGGGGGGGGTCTGCTCGCAGGAGCCCACCTGGCCCTGCCCGATCCGGTGGCTGTCCCGAAGAACTGGCAGGAGTCTTCGTGTCCCCCGAGCCCCACTCCAAGCCACCGGAGAAAGCGGCGGTGAAAAGCCGCAGGCAGCGCCCTCCCGCACAGCCCGGGGCGCGGGGGTTAAGAACGCCCCCAAGTAACGTTTTCGGTCCCGGTTTCTCCTTGTGGGTGACCCCGCGTCTGAGCCCGATGGACAAGGACGCGCCGCCGCCAAGCAGAGACGAGACGCGCTTCCCCTTCGGCGGGTTGGGGCGCCAGGCTGAGACGCGGGACGGGTTCGAATTCACCCCGAATCGAGTGGGCTCTTGAAAAGAAGCCAGGCATTGACGAGAAACCTGCGACAGGAAGCAGTGGCTAACGCGGAGGAAGGAAAAGGCAAAGTAGTTGTAAAAAAAGAACCCACTTCAGTTCCGAGGCTGTGGGGCCCTCCCCTCCCGGGGGGCCCCTCCGCGGGGTGCGGGGGCGGCGGGCGCGCGGACCCCGGACCCCGCGGGGTGCAGGGGTGGCGGGACACAGGGCCGGCGGCACGCGCGGATCCCCGACCCCGCGGGCTAGCACCAGCCGGCCAGACGCGCGCCCCGCGGTGCGCCCCCCGGAGCAGGCCCGCGGCCCTCCCCCGCCCCGCCCAGAGCCCAGCCCTGCGGGAAAAGGAAGGGTGAGCGGTGTCTCCTAGGGAACGACACTCCATCCATCGCCCCCGGACTTAAAATGTCTCTTGGGCCCTTGGGGCGTCTGCCTTAGCTTTTGGAAAGATCACGATTGTAAGGGAGGCTTCACACACGTGGTTAGCCTGGGGGGAGCGAGTTCGGTCACCCCAGTAGGAAACTCTGAGAAGTCGAGAAGCGGCTCTGCCCCCGGAGCTGACCCAGCTGACTCAGAACTCAGTTCCTCACCCTCTTGCTGGCACTGAATGCTCAGCGCCAGGACAGGAAAGGGTTTTGGGCCCCGCTCCCTGGCCCTCCCTGTCCGCAGCCTGCACCTGGGGTTTTATGCTCCGCGGGGCAGGCCCGCCCCCTGGGATCGGATTTGCCTGCAGATGTGGCAGCCTGAATCAGCCTCCTGCCTGAGGCTTCATCTGACTTTAAAGGCGCAGGGATCCTGGAGGGCCGAGCCAGCACAGCAAGGGCCGGCTCCCCGTGAGCTCTTAGAACGCAGTCGTGTGGCTTCTGGCCACTGCAGATGGGGCTCCAGAGACGCTCAGCTGCACCACTGGCCTGAGGACTGAAGACCAGAGTGTGCCCAGGTGCCACCTCGAGTATATGGCACAAGACATGGGGGCCCAGGAGCCCTGCCGCTGGGGAGAGGCTTCAGCATCTAGCGGCTTGGCCTGGCGGGAGTCATCTCAGCTAGGACTGGACATTCCCCCATGAATGACAGACGCCAAGCGCCTCGGCAGGACCAAGACCTACAGGAAAAGACAGCCCTGCCCCCAAGAGCCTGGGCTCTGAGCAGATGGTCTTCCTGAACCCCACTTACATACACACCGTGTCTCCTTAGGCAACTTAGCCTTTTTGAATATTAGGTTCTCACCTTTAATACTTGTAATCGAAACTTCTCTTCTTGCCAGATGCTTCTCAGGATTAAATGAAAGGATGCAGGTCACAGAAACGCTGGTTCTCTTCCTCCTCCCTGCCCGGCCCCAGTCAAGTTCAGTGACGCAGAGCACTTTCCCAGGAATACAACAGATATATTCCCCAAGGCTTGCAACATTTGATGGGCGCTCATAAAGCTGGAGAAGTTTCCATCATAATAGCTAAATCTGAGCATTTACTCTGTGCCTGTCCCTCTGCTAAGTGTTTTGTCTACATTCTTTCTTTTAATCTTCGCAGTGACCGTCAAAGGGGGCGTCGTATCTGTCCCACATTTGTAACTGAGGAAATCGAGGCCCAGAGAGAGTGGGTCACCTGCCCAAGGGGAACTGCAGGTGAAGAGCTGGAACTCACCCCCGGGTCTGCCCGACGCCATTGCACATGCTGTTATCTGGGGCCGCAGGAGAACCTGCTCTTAGAGAGAAAAATAAAAGTCCTTGTGAGACATGCCTCGGCTGTCTTAAGCTGGGTTCCCTGAAAGCGCCCCCCTGCACGAGAACTCGGGGGCAACCAATTTCTGAAGCTGCAAGGGAAGCAGAAATGAGCCAAAGGTACAGTAGCCCCGGCCAAGTCCCGGCTGCAGCCTGACCCTCGTGACTCTGTGCAGCCTCGATGACACGCTGAACTTGCCCCAATTCCAGACATGGGAACCGGCTTTCACACTCCTACATCCTCGACCACTGGATCAGGGCTGCTGGGTGAGGGGGGGGAATGTAACCCCCCAGGTACTTCCTGTTCCCAGCCTGTGTGAGCGAAGCAGCTCCAGGGACCGGGGGTCAGTCTCTCCAAGGTCCCTTCCACTCACAAGCCTGGGCGGCAAACCCGCGTTAAATATGGGGTTCAGATCTGGGCATCAGGCACCTGTGGCATCTATTTCGTATATCAGTTTTGATCCAAATAAGAGAAGTATAACTCAGACCCACTTATTTCTACCTCAGGACCTTTGCACCTGACATGTCTTCTTCCTAGAATGTTCTTTTCAATGATTGTTTTACGGCTACCTTCTTCTTGTTATTTGACGTAGGCTTAAATATAATTTCTGTAAAAAAAAAAAAATCTTTCTTTCCCTGCTCTAGCCAAAGTATCTTCCCATCCCAGTTACTCAGTCATTGTCCAATAATCTTCATAATACTGATCACCATCAAAGTTATCAGTTAATTGTCCGCTCCGCACTAGGATATAAATCCCTTGAAGCAAGAATGTAGCTATTTTGTTCAATGCTGTGTCCCGTGGTGACACACAGTGCTTGGCACGTGGTAGATTCTCATAAATATTCACTGAATGAATAACCTCAGATGAATCTCACTTTTGAACCTCGTTTTTTGCCCTCTGCATATTTCACTCACCTTCTGCCTCAGAAATAGGGGGGAGGGGAGTTGAGAAAGGGCTCAGGTTAAATGTTCAGGAAAACTTAGAACAAATACCTTGAAAGTGGGCAAAGACTTGAACAGGTGCTTCACACGAAGGGACCTCCAGGTGACAAACAAACATGGAAAGCGGATGACTTCATAGTCATTGGAAAAATGCAAATTAGACTCACAGAGCCATACAACTGGAGCCCCCACCAGAAAGGCCACACAGCAAACATTACGGAATGTTAGCAGGGCTGTGGATCCATCCGAATTCTCACACGCCAGTGCCTCTCAAGCTATATGTGGTAAAAAAAAAAAAAAAAAAATGTCCTTTTTTCTTTTTAAATTTCCAATGCATTGCAGACCAAAACACGGTCCCACTGAGAATGACTCATGGGAGGCCCCTGCCACCTGTGCTTCA
>NW_011889162.1:533749-535518 GCF_000151845.1 Pteropus vampyrus | reverse complement strand
CGCACCCACGGCAGCTCGTCCGTGCTCGTGCAGACACAGCCAGCCTTTAAAGCCGCCTGGCACGAAGCAAGTGTTCAATGAATCGGTCGTCCAAGGAGCAATAGTTACCCAAGCTCCACCGAGACCCACGATCCGAGGCCTGCACTGGACACGGGCGTCCGGGAGACACTGTCCAGACGCTCTCCCAGCTGGGCTACCCTCACCCCTTCTCGTGCCCCAAATGTCTGTGGAGCATCTTCTGCCGGGGGCTGTGCTCCGGGCATGGCAAACCGGCATCATCTCACGCGGTCCCCAGGAGCTCAGCAGCTCAGCGAGAAGGCGAGGTGACGAGAGGATGGGGGGGGCGGGTGCCCCTGGGGCGGGAGGGGGAGGGATCCCCACTTGGGTGGACGGGGGGCCTTCGAGGGGCAAGGAGAGAAGCGAGGGCGTCGGCGATGTCTTGGAGACGGTCACCGAATCTGGCTGCGGCCGAGCCCCCCGTAAGGGAGGCCTGGAGGTGACAGTCGGGCCTTGGGGTGGGGGTGAGGGAGCCAGGCTGGGCCTGTTCACGCAGGAGCCAGGGAGGCCTTGAGCGAGGGTGGAAGCAGCACAAACCACGGAGAAGGGTTGCGGGGCGTGTCACGGTGGGTGGCAGGCCCCCTGGAGGGAGGAAGGCGCCCCCAGTCTCCAGGGGTGTATATGAGATAACGGGGCCGGGCGGGGACCCAGGCACCGGCTAGGACACCGAGGGGCCCTCTGGCCCTTGGGCTCTTCAGGACTCTGCCTACGGGGACTGCCTCACTGGCTTTCTGCCATTTGGGAGCTGTGTTCTCCCAGGATAGAATTTCAGCGCCGTCCCCAGACAGGACCACCTGTCCAGCCTCCGTCACTGCCGTGCACCTGGAAACTGAGGCTGGGCAGGAGAAGGGACCCCGTACCAAGCGAACAGAAGACAGTGACATATTGACCACACACTCATTAGCGACCCTGAGTGATCTCGGTTTGCACAAATAAGGAACTGCTCTGAATCATTTGAGAACTCAAAAAATAATAAAGGGAGAGAGGAAAAAACGGGGAAGCTGTATCCTAATCAGATATAGGCCACTTACTCTCAGGGCCCTGAGACGTGTCACCTTACACTGAGTGCGTCCTCCTCCACGTTAAGTATTTGGGGGATAAAATGAACCCCACACCCAGAAACCCGGTCTGGTCTGTCGGGCTCGTCTGCCCGACAGGGAAGTGGCACTGTCCCCAGGGAAGGCACATCCAGAGATCCCATGTCGCAAAGGCTGCCGTCTGAGTTGGCCACGTGTAACCAGAGCCCTAATTCCCACCCAGCAGAGGACCGGGTCGGGTCGAGCCAGGGGGAGGTCAGCCAGGCTGAGAGCCACTCACTGTGGGTCCTCTCGCTCTGCGTGATGGGGTTCCCGGGAGATGGTGTGCAATCTCAGAGTCTTCTATTAATACAGAGAAAAGATCCCCACAGAGGTAAGTGGTACAATAAGAAAACTGGAAGATGCTATCTGGGTGACCGAGCCCTCAGAGTCCCCAGTCCCACGCTGCACACTGCTCCTGTATCTGTCCCTCGGCCGACAGCAAGCAGTCGGAGGCCACCTGCGTTAGTCTCAGCCTCTCCACCCTGTGGGCACTTGGAACAAAACACTGTCAGCTTCCCAACCTACTTGTGGCTGAGCAAACTTTAATCTCCCCATCCCTAAAAACAAGCCATAGTGGGGTTCCCTCCCCCCAGTGTAACAAAAGCATCAAATACTTCCCGCAGAGAACTATTA
>NW_011889162.1:524883-533699 GCF_000151845.1 Pteropus vampyrus | reverse complement strand
ACCGTGTACTTGTATGTCACAACAATATCACATTTCTGCAAGAGTTTCTAAATGTTCGCTGTCAGTTTCCGGACTTACCTTGCTGCAGACTAGCAGCAAATAGCTCACGGCCCACAGTTCAGGTAACGTTGCTGTACCTCATGGTGGAGGTATAAATTGGCACAACCACTTCAGCAGCATTTACTAAAGTGAACCGTACATCGACCTTATGACTAACAGTCTCTTTGCAAGGTATATAGCCAACTTACAGGCATAATACTGCAGGAGAAACATGCCAAAATGTTTACAGCAGGAGTTCATTATAAGAACCCAAAATGGAATTAACCCAGCATTAGCAAAAAAGAATATCATGGACCAGTATTCCTCATGAACATAGACATAAAAATCCTTAAAATGATTTTGAAGAAAGGCAAAGCAAATCCAAAAATATATATTATGAGTAAATGAGGTTTATTCTTGAAATGCGAGACTGGTTTAACATTTGAAAATCCATATAATTCACTAAATTAATAAAATAAAGTATTCGAAAAAAATAAAAATTCATAACAACTTTCAGCAATCTGAGTCTTGAATGATTTTGATTTGATTTAATGCCTTAATTTCATATTGAACATGTATGAATTTGATACAGGCATGTATGAACACCTGAGCTAGCGTCCTACTTAATGGTGAAAATTGAACACTCGACTTCTAAAATTGAGAACAAAGCAAGGATACCCATTTTCACAATTTCCTTTCGACATTGTGCTGACAGTCATAGCTAGTGCCAATAAGAAAGAAAAAAATTAATAAAGTATTTGGGTTGGAAAGATGCAAAACCACTCTAATTTGCAGTTGACATGATGGTTTCCATAGAAAATGCCGACGAATCTATAAAACAACTTGGATAATTCATCAATGCATTATAAAGGCTGCAGAATACAAAGTTAGTATGTCATCCTCCAGTTAACGACGGGGACACGTTCTGAGAAATGTGTCATCATTGCGTGTGAACATCATAGAGGCACTTACACAAACCTGAAAGGCCGAGCCAACTACACACCTGATCTGTGTGGTACAGGCCGTTGCTCCTGGGCTACACACCGGTGCGGCCTGTCACTGTCCTGAATACTGCAGGCAACTGTAACGAAATGGTATTTGTGTGAATAAACATATCTAAACATAGAAAAGGTGCAGTAAAAATACGGTATCAAAAAAAATGGTTCACCCATATAGGACCCTTACGTTAGTGAAGTCCGCAGGACCAGATCCTGCTCTGGACGGGTCAATGAGTGAGCAGTGAGTGGATGTGAAGGCCTCGGGCATGACCGTACACGACTGTAGCTTTATATACACTGTACGACAACAAGAGATTAAATCGAGCACAAGAGAAATCGATGCACCTAAGAGATGCGGTAACCAGGAGACGGACAAGGCTGCTGCCAGCGTGACGCGTCCCGCGGTCTTAGAGCGATCAATTGTATAACTGGAAAGAGCGCATGCTGATTAACAATGAAAGCGTAGCATGGTAAACACATGAACCAGCAGCATAGTCTTCATCACCATCATCATCGAGTATCATGTGCTGTACACAATCGTCTGCGCTATGCTTTTGTACGACTAACATTGCAGTAGGTTTGCTTACACGCGTGTCACCACAGACACGTGTGAGGAATGCGTTTGTGCTACAGCCTTAGGCCAGCTACAGCTCCACTAGGTGATAAGAATTTTCAGCTTCATTATAATCTGATGGGAACACTGTTGTATCTATGGTCCGGCATTGTTGTGTGGTACACGACCATACACAAAAGTTGATTGTATTTCTAAATATATTTTTCTATATCAGCAGCAAACAAATGAATTAATTCCTTTTTACAGTAACATCAGAAAGCATAATATACATGAATTTTAACAAAAGACATTTGAGATCTCTGCAGTGAAAACAACAGAAACATCCCTGAACGAAATTAAGAAGACCAAAATAAATGAATTGGTATACCATGTTAATGGACTGGGAGACTCAATATTGTTAATATATCAATTCTCCCCAAACTGGTCTGTAGATTCGATTCAGTCCTAATCAAAACCCTTAAGCGTTGTCTTGTGGAAACTGGCAAGTTGATTTTTAAATTTTTATGGAAATTCGAAAGACCTAAAAGTAGCTCAAACTACCTTGAAATGGAAGTATATTGGAAGACTCACACTTTGTGACGTCATGACTCACTCTAAAGCTATGGTCATCAGTCTGGTGTGTTATTGGCATGACAGACAGAGCAAAGGAACAAAGAGAGTCCGAAATAGACTCATATGTGTATAATCGATCGATATTCAATAGGGGCACTGTAGCAATTAGCAACGTTTAAGAATAATTATGTTACAATATCATGGTAGGAACCAAATAATTGTTGTCTGTGGGGTAGAGATTGACTAGAAGGGAATTTTCTGAGATGACAGCAATGTTGTTTGTCTCGATTGGCTAGTGTTTACATGGGTGTAGATAGCTACCAAGTCGCATAGAACTTTACACTCAGACATGCGCTTTTCATTAGATTTTACCTTTAAAAAAGATGCAGTATGTACACAGAAAATGATATCGAGTATTTAAAATTTTAAAGCACTCAAAGCAAAGTACATCCTTCTCATGGAACTCTGAACAAAGCCTGTGTAGATACCTGCCTGCCTTCTTGCCTTCTTCCCTTCCGTCCTCCCTGCCTTCTTGCTCCAAAAGAAAAAGAAACAAACGGGCAAAGCAAGATCTGACTTTCAAAATAAACTTTCCCTAAAGATTATTAACAAATTTCCAGAGTTTCTATTTAAAGTTACTTTCGCTCTCCACCAACTTGAAGATAATGGTTACCTCTGAGTAGGGAGAGAGAGAGAAATAGTATGGAGTGGGAGACCAGGAGCATCTACACAAAGTCTACAGTATTTTTATATCTTTAGGCGAAATATGCACATTAGTTAGATCTATCGGTGAACACGCTGGTGTACTTTATATGATTTGCTGTTCTCTATGTTTGAAATTTTTATTTTAGCCTTTAAATTTGAAGAAAAGGGGGGAAAAGCTTGAATAGAAAGTTCCGAGTGAAACATCGCTTTTTCTACTTTTGCTTCATTGTAAAGTTTGACACAGAAAAGCGTGTTTTCTGATCTCTGAGTGAGTCCAGGAAACTCCTACCACGAGAGAATATCAAAGTGTGGAGGGTCTAATGGGACCCCAGGGACGTCGGGTCAAACCGAAGTCTCGCTTTTCCGAATCTCTGGCAACATTCTAAAGGGTTGTGATTTCACACTCCTCACGCTTCAATATATTGATTCTAGCTTCAAAACCTAAAACCGATTCAGCTCAAAAATGTCTGAACCTGAAGACAAGGAAGAAATATCTGAGAATATCTTATAAGATGATTTCAGTGGATACAAGTTTTAAGATTTACCGACATTATATGTGTTAATAAAGTTACATATTTTAATTTTCACTTATGTTTGTAAGGCCTATAGATAGTTTAAAATACAATGTAACTTCAAATTAGTAAGGGAGCCACTTCCCTCCCTCCTTTCTTCCTTCCTTCCTTCCTTCCTTCCTTCCTTCCTTCCTTCCTTCCTTCCTTCCTTCCTTCCTTCCTTCCTTCCTTCCTTCCTTCTTCCTGTCCAGAAAGAAAAAGAAAGAAATGAGGCAAAGCGAGATCTTACTTTCAAAACACACTCTCCCTAAAAATTATTAACAAATTCCTAGAGTTTCTATTTAAAGTCACTTTCTCACCCACGGAAACTCTGCAGCACAGAAGCGAGTGGATGGTGCACCGGCTCCTTCCTCTTCACGCATAGGGAGGCCGCGGCTGGTTTTCCTTGTTGGTAATCACCAGAAACCCAACTTGAATTAGTTAAGCAAAAAAGAAGGATTTATTGACCCAAACAGCCAAACCAAGGCTAAGAGGGACTGGAGTTGGCCTCAGAGATGGCGGGAACCGGGGGTCCCCGTGCCTTCTGTACACCTTCTCTCTTCCCCGTCTCTGCCTCTCTCGGTACCTTGAAACCTCATACTCATGAGGGCGCGTTCAGGGGTCCCTGGCCAGAGTCTTCCTCCCTCGCACACCGCCTTTCCGGGGTTCACAAAACTTAAAACATCATCAGCATTTTGCTTTGGGAAATTCCCTCTGTCTCCCCCACAAAAATGCAAACGCTCCAAACCGGAGTATTGGACAGGAAGGTCAGCAGGAAGTCCCAACAGGGGACCACGATTCTGTTACTGAAATGCGGAGAGGAGGGGGTGCATTTAATAGTAAGGAGGAAGACCGGGAGTCCAGATACTGCTGCCTGATCCCCAGGCGGCTGGGACTGGAAGCTGGGCGGGCCGACCCAGAAGTGGGGGGCCCAGCCCCTCTCCAGGTCCCAGCAAGAATCAGAGAACCATGAGGATAGGGGTCCAAGCGGACTGGGTCGAACCATAAATCAGTGCTGGTTGACACTGGAAAATGAGAGGATGGCTAATTCAAAAAGCCCAAGGCACGTTCTGGTGTTTGTAGACATTTCATTTTTCCCTCTCGAAGCCGTCGTTCTGTGGATTAAGGTGGTGTGGACAGAGGACAGGACCTTGGGGTTTGTTAGCACATGCATCAGCGGGCGCCTAGATCCAGTTCTCCCACGGGGACAATGCACTCTGGGAGGTGGCTGGCAGGACGGTCCCCTCATGTCACGTCACGACAATGTGTAAGCATGTCTGTGCCTCAGAGGCTCGTGGGGACATGCTTTCTGAGTCCCTCCTGGGGGCCAGGAGCACACTTTCCTGAGGCCGCACAGCTGGTCTTGGGGCCAGCTGCCTTCAGCTCCAGGTCAGCAGTAGAGTCCCTGGACTTCTGAGCCAGGGACCTCACCTGGCCAGGCAGGAGGGACACTGGGCTCCAGGGCGTGGCAGTCAGCATCCGGGCTGGGCCTGGGAAGGAGCCCTGAGTGACGTGGGAATGGAGGAGAAGCAGGGAGCAGGTCACACAGCCCTTCCTCGTGTTACCGGGGCCCCTCTGGGACCAGCCCTCAGGTGGGACGTGAGAGGCAGAGGTGGCAGCACCCTGCGGATGGAGGCTGGAGGCCAGGTGCATCCCCAGTGCTGAGGGAGGCCGAGAACAAAGGTGGGGACTCCCGTGGGAAAGAGGACGCCATCTCCGAAGCCAGGATTTGAGTGCAAGGTAGAGGCTTAGCAATGGGACAGCGGGAGCAGGGCCTTGGGCTTTCCAGATGTGGTGGTGGACAGGGGCGAGTCACTGCAGCCAGTGGGGGACAGACAGGTACACATGTCAAATAGTTTTATTAACAGTGGAAGGAATGACAGCAATAATAAGTAAGGACTCTTTGCCAGAGACGCTGCATTTATCTCTTTGAACCCTGGTAGCTGCGGAGAGTATTAATATGTATTTATACGCCCATTTTACAGATGAGTAACCTGAGGCTCAGGGAGGCTCTGAGCCTCGCCCAAAGCCTGGCCCGTTCAGCCTCCGGTTCCTTGCCCGCACAGCCACACCACGCAAGATCCTGTCAAGAAGGCCGGAGAGGCGGGAGCTTCCACAGCAGCCGCGGAGGAATTGGTGATTCGCAAACACTAGTTGTCCATCTGGAAAGTCCTCTGGAGATTCATGGATTGATTCACGGTTCGCAGCCAATCGTCTTCCAGCAAACACAAGACTTAACGTCCACGTTCAAAGTGCACTCTGCAGGGCTGTAGCGGGCCCTGCCATAACTTGTGCCTGCCACAGCTAGGAGGGCACGTCAGTGGTGGCTCGCTCCCTTCCATGTGGCTCGCTCCCTCCCAGGCCATGGGAGGGCACGTCAGTGGTGGCTCGCTCCCTCCCAGGCCATGTGGACTGGGAGGGCCACAGACCACGTGCCCATTGCAGGCACCAGCGATGGCCCTGCCTTCTATGCTCACAGCTAGAAATTCAGCCGGGAGAGGAGGCTGTCGCCGTGATGAACAACGTCACTCCACTGTTAGTTAAAAATGAAATCACTAAGACCTACTGGCAACATGCTTCCCACCTGACCCAGAAGCACCAGACCCAAAGACACCTCATGGAGACGAGCCCTTGGGAGGGTTGGACACGACAGTGGGCTGTGCGTGGGGACCCCCAGGGGAAGAGCCTTCTGTTCCTTGGGGAGGAGCACAGGGTTCCTGGAGTCACCCTCCCAGCAGGAGCAGGGGACAGATGGCACACGCAGAGGGTGACCGAGCAGGGCAGGGACCCATTAAGGATTATGGGCAGATTTATAACCAGGAATCATGAAGCTCACCGGGACCCCCAAAGGTGGAAGCACCCCCTTTCCGCACCCCCAGGCCTGTAGGGTCAGAACGGGGGGTGAAAGTGTACCCCGGAGCCCCTGGAGCTGGGACTGGGGGAGAGGGCTGCTCCACAGAAGTTGTGGGCTCAGACAGACCCCCGTCAGGCAGGGAGAAAGCAGAGGCAGGAATCACTCAACCTTTAAAAAGCCTCTGAATTTCCGTTTTATTGGAAAAAAGATCTTATCTCATTTCACATGGCGCTCCCTTCCCAGGTCCAGCCACAAGTCCTGTCCGTGAGATTCACAATGTCCTCTGGGCTGTCCTCTAGCTGGATTTGCTCATGAAGGATGGGACAGGGGACCGAGCCGAAGGGTCAGACCAGAGACTACCACACAGTGCCGGCCCACCCACCCCTGTGGGAAAGTTAATTAGGGAAATGACAAAGAATCGTACCCTCTTCCTCTTGATCCTGGTTAAAGGGAGAAAAACGTATTCTCTGAGGAGGCACGACAACAAGCCAGGCTGTCTGTGGATTTGGGGCGGGATTTCGTCTCACCTTTGTAGTCCAAAAATGTCTTGGTGAGAATTTGGTTCAAAGGAAGGCTTCGTGCAGGAGGCAGACTGAGGCCAACACAGACGCTCTCTGGAAAAACGCCCTGTACTCCACGAGTTCCCTGAGATGAAGACCACCGATTATGAGCTGAGAGTCAACATAAGCTTAGAAAAATCACAAAACACGAGAAGAAACAAGGCACCAGGAGCACTGGGTGAGCCAAAACAACCACACAGCAGAGTCAACCCTACAGAGGCACAGATATTAGAATTACCGGATACAGACTAGAAAAGAAAGATGTAGAAAAAAGTGGACGCAGAAAATGGGAATGAGAAATTAAAAGATGTGAAGGGCGAATGGCAACGTCTGAGATATGGATAATGGAAATTCCAGGAGACACGTAATAGACTGGGGATGACCTGACAGCCGGGGATGGTTCCGAATTTTCCAGACGTAATGAAAGACATGAATCCTCAGATTCAGGAAGCCCAACTCTCAAGCAGAATACATACAAAGAACTCAACATCCAGATACATTACAGAGAAATTTCGCAGCCCCAAAGTCGAAAGAGAAAAATCCTAAAGGCAGTCCCTAGCGAAAAGACAGATGCCACAAAGGAATGGCGATTAGCTGTAACCACGGACACCCAGAGCAGTGGAATGGTCCCTTTACCATGATGAAAGAAAGTACCCGTCAATCTAGAATTGTAACCCAGGATCGTTACCTATGAAGAACGAGCATGAAATAAAAACCTTTCGTGACTGCGCACCACAAAGCTCACCTGTGTACAGGTGCGGTCCAGTGGTCTCTCGTATGTTTATAGAACTGTGCAGCCGTAATCACATGTCAGAACATGTTCATGATCCCAAAAGATATGTTTAATTTTTTAAATTAATTTTAAGTATTTGTTTCTCAAAGAGCATTTTGGCAATAGAGTATCAAAAATAAGTCTTTAGGACTATCAGAAATTGAGATTTTAGCAACAAACCTTCCTTAAAGGGACTTCTTTAAAGGTTCTAGTCTAGAAGAAATTTTGTTTTTAAAGATCAGGGGGAAAGGTCTGATAGGCAAAAAGAAAGGATGAGCAAAAAAAAAAAACAAACTTGTGGATAAATCTAAAGAAATTCTGATAATACATTGTAGATCTTATTCTTTATAGATGAGGAATACATGGATAAGAGACAAATTGCCTGTCTTCAGAGCATCTCTTATTTAGGACCTAAACTTCAGGAACTGTGCTTATATTTTTTATAGCGTGTGATTGAAATTATGTTAAAAAGAAAAAAAACAAATAAGTATAATATTTTAAATGGTCATTATCTATGTGGAAAAGCTGCAGGCAATTTTCATTTTCTTCTGTACTTTAACGTTTTCCACGTTTTCCAGAATGGTCATTGCTGAAGTCTGAACATAATGAAAAGAGGCCCCTCCCTTCACTCAGGAGGGCGGCCCGACCCGCAGGCCTGAGCACTCTCTCCAAAGTGAGTGAGCAGCTGCTTCTCCTGGCATTTATCAACAAATCTCAAAGATTTACTTCCTTAAATCTAATGTCTCACCGTAACCACCAAGAACTGACAATATGTTTTATGAAATTTATAGTGAAAAAGTAGCTGTGTCTTAAAATAACAACATGGATGAGTTTCGCCCTGCACAGAGAGAGCCTGACAGACAGAGAGGAGACCGCGCTGGCCACTGAAGTCAAGTGGCCTCGGTGGACGCACCCTGAGAAGCCCTCCTGCCAGCGCCAGCCGGAAAGGGGCCAGTTTCCCCAATGGGCACACCAGGCGCCCAAGTAACTATTTCTTCTTCAGCTACACAAGACCCAATCTTCACATCAGAAATTCAACACGCTTAGCCATTATCTAGTTTCTCGGGAGAGCAAAAAAAAAAATCGATGGATAACAATAAAACGTTACCGTTGTTTGGTGCTTCACAATTGACAAGCACCGCCTTTTCCCCAGCCACACATGTAATGAATCTCTGAAAAGGAAGCGAGACTCTTGTGGTCAAAATGTGGCT
>NW_011889162.1:498996-524833 GCF_000151845.1 Pteropus vampyrus | reverse complement strand
TCATTGCTGAAGTCTGAACATAATGAAAAGAGGCCCCTCCCTTCACTCAGGAGGGCGGCCCGACCCGCAGGCCTGAGCACTCTCTCCAAAGTGAGTGAGCAGCTGCTTCTCCTGGCATTTATCAACAAATCTCAAAGATTTACTTCCTTAAATCTAATGTCTCACCGTAACCACCAAGAACTGACAATATGTTTTATGAAATTTATAGTGAAAAAGTAGCTGTGTCTTAAAATAACAACATGGATGAGTTTCGCCCTGCACAGAGAGAGCCTGACAGACAGAGAGGAGACCGCGCTGGCCACTGAAGTCAAGTGGCCTCGGCGGACGCACCCTGAGAAGCCCTCCTGCCAGCGCCAGCCGGAAAGGGGCCAGTTTCCCCAATGGGCACACCAGGCGCCCAAGTAACTATTTCTTCTTCAGCTACACAAGACCCAATCTTCACATCAGAAATTCAACACGCTTAGCCATTATCTAGTTTCTCGGGAGAGCAAAAAAAAAAATCGATGGATAACAATAAAACGTTACCGTTGTTTGGTGCTTCACAATTGACAAGCACCGCCTTTTCCCCAGCCACACATGTAATGAATCTCTGAAAAGGAAGCGAGACTCTTGTGGTCAAAATGTGGCTCTGTCCTTCGTAATCACGCTGAAAAATAACCCCGAGAGCAGCTGCCCGTAATAACTTCATTTCCTTTCTCACATGGTATAAACTTGGGGGGTTTCAGCTCCCAGCATACCGCTCGTTTTCAGCATGAGAAGTTCAACAGCGAGAGACTAAACCATGCAAATAATTTAATAAATAAACACGACTTCTCTTTCTAGTAATATAAGGGTATTTGGCTTGGAAAACACAATGAACTCCTCCCGTAATTGCTATAAAGTATATTCCCAGGGGTCTTATCTTACTTCCCCCGAGAGAAGAGACCCGTATTAATACCATGAAATCTTCCTGTTTTATAAGCAAGTTGTAAAGCAGGGCATTAAAACGTGGTTGTGCTGAGATTAGGGTCCATATGGAATTCGCCGTCCCCACTCACCGTTGAAGACAAGTGTCGGTGGGCGGGGAGAGGAGGGGACCAGGCCCAGCCGACCGCCCCGACCTTTTTTGGTCTTAACTATACTATAAAGAAAGTAGATTGTGTTGGCTCACCACATTTTCTCTTCCTGACAATTTGCCCACACTCGTTCATTCCCTGGAATCCTAATATTTCAGCTGTTCTTACTGCCATATCTTGAACATCATCCTCAAAATATTTATTTTATACCTATGGCACCCTGGCTCCATGATTGTGGGGTATAAGATGTACTAAGGAGCCGTGCTCCGTCTTTAAACACGGCACCGATGGAGGGGTCTGAGGACCTACAGACATGAGCACAAATGCTAAAAAAAAAAGCAGATAAAGCGTTGAGTGTTGATGGGCCTTTGAGGGGCTCACAGAGCAGAAAGCATGGAAGCCATACTCTCAGGCAGGGAGGACGGGCTGCGAAGACTCAGCAGAGTGGGCATCAGACACACATTCCCAACTGCCTCGGTGACAGAGCCCCCGAAGGCCAGGATGTTCACCTTAATCCTTCGCTTGCTAGGAACAGAAGCCCCCTTAACCTCGCCTGAGCTTCTATAAAGGATGAACACATAGAAAGGACTCAAGGTATCCCATGGAACACAAAGAAGGCAAAGACTGGCCTCCTGGGAGACTGTACTGGACACCGAGCGCCAGCCCCCGAGATGCTAGGCTTCTCCAGGGGTGAGGCCTCGCCCCCACCTCTGTCGCACTCTGCTCTGCTGGACCGCCACTGTCTGCAGACCAGATTTCTCTCCTTTGAGGTGAAAACCAGTGGCCCTGTCCCCTATAAAGATATCCAAGTGTCTTCAATTAAAAAAAAAATAAATTCCACATTGCGTCTTCCGGATTTCTGCCACACTCCCTATCTTTCTTGAAACAACTGCGCACACTTCGTACCTCTGCTTCCTTCCAAATCCCGTTCGGATCTCTTTCCCTATGTTTACTGGTTCCTTGATGCACCTCGGATTCATGGGGGAGCTGACCGCCCTCCTCCCTAAACTCTGCCCCCTCTCCTGTTCCTCCAGCTCCCCGTCTTACAACCCAACTCAACCCGTTACCCCGTCTTCACTCCTCTGTCCCTTTGACCTTCGACATACGTGCCATCCCTACTCCCGTCGATCCGGCGTTCCGGAAGTCTCTGGAATCCGCCCTTAGCTCTACCCTCCCAGTTGCAAGCTCTCCCCACTGCAGAGGCTCGTGCTCCTTGTTCATCTCCCTGCTCCAGACCTGGGGTCACCCCATCAGACGGGCCACCCTGCCATCATCAGCAGCAACTGAAACCCCTCTGAATCCCTTTGTGTCTACATAGAGCTGTGCACCCTTCCCCCCGGGGAAAAGCATCGCGTGTATCTGTGACCCTGACACCGAAGGAAACCGGTGCATGGATATAATGTTAATTTTATTTGAGGTTCCACTATCCTTTCAGATTTCCTCTGGGAGGCCCACTCTTCCCCCGCTCTTGGATGGAATTTAGGTCACGTGCCATCGCTGTTCTGGTCACGTGCAACCAAGAAGAGTGCCCACAGCAGTCTTTAATTAAAATGTCCAGCAGTCACGCATTTAATCAAAATGTGCGCTTTCATTTCATTAATCGTCTGGGTCAGTCCAGGCTACGGCAGGCCGGCCACCTTCGGGGAAGGGTGGAGGCTTCGTCTCTCCCCCTCACAGTGTATGTTTACCCATCTCCCGTTGGGGTGGGATTGGGACACACGACGCATCAACAACGCCCCCAAATCTTCTCTTCGCCTGCAAACCCCACCCATTCTCTGTAACCTCAATGCGGGGGCAGAGACAAAAGTCAGAAAATGGCTTTTGTCTTCACCACCTGCACACGGTGGCCTCGACTCCACTTTGGAATGCGACATCCATTTCTTGGGATCTGGAAACTGAGGGTCCTGTGACCTTGGGTAGGTTTAGTTTTAAATCCCAGCGCTAGAATCACATCCTCCCTCTACACATCCCTCAGAGACTCAGCCACTCAGCCATCCCCCTGGATAACTGGCAGCCCCCAGGCAGCCAGGGACAGTGGCCCGGACCTGACTAACGGTCACGTGGCCGGACCTCTGGCATGATAAAGACAACACCTTGACCTAAGTTACGTTTCAGGGCCTGAGCTAGGGCGGAACGACCCCCTGGCCACTTTCCCATGAGACCGGACAGAGGGACACCGGAAGAGACCTCAGCACTGTCCTCCAGACCAGAAGGAATGACTTACCACCCCGGCCGCCCCTCGACCAGTCAGCTCCCAGCACGACGGAACCCCTGACCCCGGTGTCTCGTCATCTCTAGAGAATCTGTAACTGACGGCCATGGGGAGTCACGCCTTAGACCGCAGGCTCCCCCTCTCCAGATCGGTCAATCAGGACTACACTGTGTTTTCTCCCTGTGCTGCAGACTCCGGCTCGTGCGTGTTTGGGGGCAGCGCGTCAGGCCGGTGGACTCGAGGGGAACGTCGGGGACCCGGTAATGGTCTCAGTGAAAGTGAAACGAAGCCGTTCCGCTTTGACACCCCGTTCCGCACCCTTCTGAGGGGCCACAACACACGGCCCCTGTCCTAGCACCTGCCACGGCTCCACACCCTGCGATCCCCAAGGGCACGAGGCTCTAGCTGGGCACTGGCTCGGCCCCCTGCCCACGCGGCCCCCTTTCCCATCCGCCAGGGTAGTTCCGCTTGTGGTTTTATACCCCAAATAGCACCTGCTCCAGAAAGAGTCCTCAATTTCTTTTCGGGTTCAGTAAAGCATCTATCACGGGACACGGTCATTGTTTGATTTCTCTGTCCCCCACAATCGACTTGTACTCCTGAAGGGCAAGAACCATATTCTCTGTAACTTGGGTGTTTAGCGCAGAGCCTGCATATGGCAGGGATTAGACAGTGTCCCTAATGGACAATGAAATGGCACCCAGAGGGAACAGGAACTGATGGAGGGGACTGAGTCAGGGCACGCTCCGAGTACTTACAAAACGCAGGGGACAAGTCCCTGCTGGATTCTCATACGCGAGGGATGTCCCAGACCAATACCGCTTTCCTGTAAGATTTACGCTATGTATAGAAATATCACATACTCTCTCGCTTACATGTAAACTTAACTCGACTTGAAATGCAACGCCTCTTGCAAGACCACGGCGCTACCAGAACAAAGTCTGTACCACCCCTTCCTGACCCGAAACACATGGAAACGGGATTATAAGCTTCTTGCTGCCAATTTGCTTTGAAGGTACAGAAGACCCAAGAGACAGCCCAAATGCCCCCGGGCGATTACTGGACTACTACAGCTAGATGGGAAATTCGCCAACACCCTTGGCGGTTTGCCTCTGCATGAGTAGGTGTAGCGGTTTTTAAAATGGGTCCTTACCGTTTGCACCTGCTGCAGCGAGCGAGCGTACTGAGGCTGACGCCAGCGAGCACGTGCGGCCACAGAGCGGGCCACCGGCCGGCCGCCTGTCCAGATGCGTGATTCCTTCACGTTCTGCGTCAAGCTGCAGGTTATTACAGTGTCCTTGGGCAAATCAGGGCAAAGTAGCAAGATGTTTGCCCCTAAAGCGGCCGCCAGAGGTAGGGGAGCCCTTCCTCACGCCATACGATGTCGTGGGACTCAGGCGCTGCCCTGTCTCCCCGCCAGCAGGGAGGTGCCCCTGTGATGTGCCGTCAACGGTCAGCAACTCGCTCCGTGGGGGGAAAACGTCCTAGTTTGTAGCTCTTGCCAATTTCCGTGGTGTAGATGCTCCCGTCACCGCCGATTGCCAGCCACCAACGTGTCACCGCTGGACGTGGAATTGGGGCAAGACGAGCACCAGCCATCGCGAGCCGCCTCCCGCACAACACGGGCTGGGCCCTGCATTTGTACCACCGACAGGCACCAAGGATCGGTCTATTGCTGACGGGTGTGGCAAGCGTTAAGCTCCTGCTGTGTACATGGCTCTGTGCCACGTCACACTAGGGGCAGAGCCACACAAGTCCGCTGGGCGCTGGGACACGAGCCATCCCTCGGTCGCGATAAAGCACTGTGGTTTAGAAGGACTGGCCACTGAAAAGCAGAGGTTTTCCCTTCGAAAGGCTGCTCGGTCATTTTCATGTAGAGCCACATTCCTGAGCAGCAGGAAAAGGGGGCGGAGTCCTAGCCGTGGGCCAGGGCTCACTCAGAAAACAGGCCGCGGAGGCATGTCAGATGGGGGACGCCACCTGTCACCTGTCTCACGGACCACGTGTTCTGTGACAGCAGAAAGGGCTGAGAACTCCTGGGACTGGCACATAACATGGGCATGTGTCTGTCGTGGTGACTTTTTCGCAGCAAAAGGCAGAAAAGACTGGAAGTTAAGAAATTAAAAATGCAAACTAAATCTTACTTTTAAGAATTTTCAACTACTTATCTTACGTAAAGAGAACATCAAGGTATTGCAGAAAGGAAGGAGGACAAATAAAAAAGTGCTAGAGCGACTCCCCTGAAGATAAAGTCAACGCTTTTTACATATCGGTCCTGAGACATGCTCAGGTAAAGACCCAGGTATCGGGAAAGATCTGGACATGAACATAGGTAGAAGCCAGCAAAGCACTGGGCCACGCGCTTCTCCCCAGTCGTCCAAGCTCAGAACTCCCCAGAAAACGGAGTCGTCTGCCGTGCGTACTTGGGTAAGGTCATTTCAGGACTTAAGGATAAAGCTGCGAGACGGTGTGGTATTGCCGTGAAGATAGACATATAAATCACTGGAGCAGAGTGTGCCTAGCAACGGACACGCACGCGCACGCACACGCACACGCACGCGCGCGCACACACACGTTCAACTGATTTTCAGCAAAGCCGCCAACATACTCGATGGGGAAAGGATCATCTTTCCAACCAACGGCACTGGGAAAACTGGCTAATGATGTCGGGGGCAGGAGCACTCTTACTTTTCACCAGACACAAAAATTAACTCAAAGGGGAGCTTAGGCCTAAGTGCGGAAGATTAAACTATACAGCTTTTAGAGGAAAATATAGGAGAAAATTTATGTGGCCTTGAAGTAGGCAAAGATTTCTTAGGACACAAAAAGCACAAACCATAAGTGAAAAAACTGATCAATTGAACTTCGTTGAAAGTGAAACCTGCTGCTTTTTAAATGACATCTGTGAGAAAGTGCAAAGGCAAGCCATGGACTGGGAGAAACTGTCTGAAAATGACTAATATCCAGAATCTATAAAGGATTTATAACTCAACGATAAGACAAACGCATGACAAAAACAGGCAAACGATTTGGACAATTTTTCTTTTAGGTACACGAATGGCCATTAGGCCCATGAAAAGGTTCTCAGCTGAACTATTATCAGAGAATTGCACATCAGAACCACCATAAGATATCCTTTTACAACGACTAGAATAACTACAATTAAAAAAACAAAAAACAAAAAACAGACAAATCCAAGTGTTGACAAGGACATGGAATAATTAGGGTTCTGGACGTTGCTGGTGCAGTCCGAATGTTTGTGGTCCCAGAATTCACATGCTGAAATCCTAATGCCTGAGGCGATGGTGTTTGGAGGTGGGGCCTTTGGAAGGAGATGAGGTCGTGAGGATGGGGCCCTCACGAATGAGATCAGTGCTCTTATAAAAGGGACCCCACAGAGCTCCCCCTGCCCCCCAACGTGTGAGGTCACAGGGAGAAGATGGCCAGCTATGAACCAGAAACGGGTCCTCGCCGGAATGCGACCATGCTGGAGCCCTGATTGTCACGTTTCATCCTCCAAAACTGTGAAAGACAAATTTCTGTCGTTTTTAAGCTGCCCTGTCTGTGAAATAGCGTTACAGCTGCCCAAACGGACGAAGGCAGCTGGGAAGCGCGTAAGATGGTACAACCATTTAGGTAAAAATGTTTGCCAGTTGCTTATGAAGTTACACGCACGCTTGCCATAAAATTCAGCGATTCTACTCTTAGGGTTTTACCCAAGAGGCATGAAAATCTATATCCACAAAAAATTTTGTACCTCAAAACCCATAGCAGCTTTATTCACAATGGGCGAGAACTGAAAGCACCCCAAAGGCCCCCCAAGGGACGGATGGCCAAACGAGCCGTGGCGCTCTCGTTCCGGAGGCCACTCCCCACTCCTAAAACGGGCCAAGTGCTGACAGAGGCGACGACGGGGCAGGAAGCTCCAAATCGCGCTGAGCGGGAGAAGCAGGGCACCTCTCAATCTACACGAAGCTCCAGGGCCCGGGAGCTCGGCGGCGACTCACGGGGCTCGACGAGAAGGGTGAGCCGGGCGGCCCGCCTGCCTGCGCCTCCGTCACCCAGAGCTAGAGGCGCCGGGTGCGGGGAAAAAGACGCAGGGCAGTCGGGTACGTTTCGGCTTCAGATAAACCGCACAGGTTTTTGGGATGAGTATGTCCCCTGCGGTGTGAGGGACACACCTGGCATGTACCCGCCTGGGACGTGCTTACACTAAAAAAGTCTCTATTGCTCATCTGAAATTCGACCTTTGCTAGGCACTCTGTAATCTGTCTGGCATCCCCTTCACATGGTTCCCTGTCACCTCTCTAGGACATCAACTGACTGAGAGGTCCGAGTGGCCTGGTCCTCCCCCCAGCCCTTCTCGGAGAAGAGAGGGGACCGCCCCAGCCCCGCCCCCCCAGCACGCAGCCCCCTCGATGCTCAGTGCCAGTTCCGTCCTTGACTTCTCAAAGGAGGGAGGGGCGCACGTCCTGCTGTCCCTCTAAGGGGCGGGGAAGGACACGGCTGTCCCCAGGGCCATGGCCATAGCCCAATCTCTGGCTCGAATGCGTCCTTTTGGCCACACGTCATTATTTCAGATTGGGATGATATGTCACGACCGTTGCTGTTTCGTTTCGGTGACTTGTGCCTGCCCCGCTTTTGTGTTCGGGGGACATCTGACACGGCTGCTACTCAGCGGAACGCTCTCGACCGCCGCGCCTCGTCAGACCGTCAGCCAGTACCCAAGTGGCCGCACGCCAGGTGCGACATGCCCTGACGTTGACCTGCCAGCCAGGGAAGGGGGCCGGGTCTGTTTGTGTGGCTTTTCACACGAGTGATGAAAAGAGCCTTTTGAATCCAAACCTGTTAAGGGTTGTTTGGGGAATTATTTTTAAAAGAATCCTTTTTTTTTTTTTCTTTTTAGAAGACCTACTTTGAACATAAACACTGTTTTAATAGGTTTTTTTTTTTCTATCCTGACAACTAAAAGGAGTATAATTTACAAGTTGCCGATTCCCTAAAAGAAGCACATTCATTTGCCTGAAAGAGCGTGAATATGTGTCAGGGAAAGAAAGAAATTAAATTTGATGAGAAAATTATACCTTTTGGAGAAAGTGCAAAAAACAAGAAAGAGGTAGAAGGGAACGTATGGTCATAAAATTATTATGCGTTTCCCTCCCTACAGTTCTCCATAGAAAGTAACTACCCCTAGCTCATAAATAATAATAGCGAAATGATGAAAACGTAACATTAAAAGTGGACCACATTAAAAAAAACCAAAAAAACCCTTGAAGAAGCCAAGCCATTCTGAAGAATAAGCCATGTGGGCTTCATTGTGTTCATCTGAGGCCCCGATGATGATGTACTGTGTTTGTGCTGAGATGGGACAGCCGAAGCGGTTTGAAACCGTTGGGGTCGTGGATCATTAAGACTCTAATAAAAATTATGAACCTGCTTCCTGGAAAAGCACACACAACTTGACAGACCACCCCAAGAAGTTCAGACCCCGCCCAGACCTATATTTGGAGCTGGGGTTAAGAAGCCTTGCGCTAAGCGGAAGCGATGCCTTTACAGCGCCCCCCCCCCCCCCCCCTAATTCCCTCACGACTGACTTCACGGCCTCTTGCACTTAGAACTGGGACAGGCAGCCCAAGGGGCCCTTGGCCTCCTCCGCCCCCCGCCCCCTCCCTGATCAGCGGCCAGCAGTTCGGGTAAGCCACTGCCGGTGTTTCTAGAATCCGGTCGCGAATCCTAGAATGCTGGCCGCAGCGTTACAATGCCAGGTGCCGCCATGCTTCGCCCGCACCTGGGTGAGGGTCTGGGGCAGGGTCGCTCGGCTCCTCGCAGGTAAAGAGAGGAGGCAGCGTGGTGACCTGCTGGGCCACTTCCCACGGGACCCAGGGTGCACCGCTGGGTCGCTCCGGGTCTCTGGGTCGTCATCTGTAAATGGGGACGATGACGGGGACGACCTCAGGGCCTCTCTGATGTTGTGTGTGTGCAAGTGCCCGACATGAAGCAGGCATCCCAGAAAGCCAGCGGCCACCTAGTCCAGCTGCCACGTAGTCCGGGTCCCTTGGTGTCTGCCGTCCGCCGTCGGCGTTACCCCAAGCTTGGGTGGTGAGCGCTTTGGGAAATGCCAGGCGCCTGCCCTGGAAGCTCCTTTCCGGGAAGTCGTTATCCCCTCGCAGTGCCCATGGGACAGGAGATCGAGAGTGATGCTCCCGTCTTACAGGCGAGAAAACTAAGTCTTGGGTTCAGCGGGCTGCTTTTCTTGATTGCCGAGCCTGGAACATTCCTCCAGAAGCCGACCGCCGGGTGGACACCCAGGACTGTAGTTCACCGCGGTCCCTCCTCCAGGCAGAAATACACAGGTCACCCGCGAGCTACCAGCGAAGCCCATGACAGCCTAGAAGGCTGCTCAGTCCTGCCGCCCGGACGCCCCGAGGGCCTGGCCTGGGGTCCCGGAGCTGAGTCTATCTCCTCCCCGCCCCATCCATGCTTCTGGGGATCACCTCCCAAACGACCTCTGGCGTGCATTCCCCGTCTCAGGATTCGCCCTGGAAACCCAGTCTGGGCCAGAGCATAATGAGAACGTTGATTAGCATGGACTCCCAGCTCGTGACTCTCACATGGCAAAGAGGGAAGTGATCATATAAAGCAGTCCCGTCCAGGTGCCAGCCCACGGGCCAGCCCACGTGCTGGCAACGCAAGAGCGAATGGATTCGTGTTCGAAATGACATCGCGATTGGCTTGTGGATGGACCGGCAGGTCCGATATACGGACCCTTGTCACCTGGCCTGTGACCCCCATCACTGGGAGTTGCCTCATCGTGTGATCTGCCTTTGCAGACACCAACTCGCTGGCACAGGTGCAGACGTCTGCTCACCTGGGACGCAATGCCTGGGGCGCTCAGCCTGGAAAGGTGCCCCATGGGGGGACAGCGAGAGAGAAGCCCATCGGTAGACACGTGGGAGGTGATTCTCCATGAGGTCGAGGCAGGTTTGCTTCGAGGTTCCCTTTCCTTTCATAGTCAGGACTGAAGCTCCTTTGCTCCACGGATGGGGACAGGAGTCGTCACAGCCCCTGTCCACTGACGGTATCTGGACATCTGGGCGCAGCTTTGCAGGGTTTAGGGAAAGAGCGGGGGAGGGGAGCAGGAGAGCTCTTGACTTCAAAGAACAGAGACAGTGGCGGTGACGTAAGAAGCCGAGTGTGATGCGTGAGTCCTGACAGGCGACTTCTGAGCTCAGCCCCGGGCAGCAGGTGGCCCTGTCTTTTGGTTACCCCTCCTCATGAGGCGGTGAGGAGGTAACGTACCTATGAGACCTGGAGCGAAGCCGCGTGTGAAAACATGTCACCCCGTTGCAAAGGGGTTAGCGGGTCAAACGTAACCTCAGCTAATTTCCCCGACACTCGGAGCCTTGTGTTTTCTTCAGTGGATCACGTATCCCAGCGTACACTGTATTTTCCCAGTGGGGGTTCCCCACTTGTGAAAAGCAGCGGATCGAGGGGCCCAGGGCGTGAGGTCTGACGTCTGACCAGAGAGAGAAGGTCAGCGGGCGGGCCGGGCGGCTGCCTCTCTTCCTGGCGCTTTTTCTGGAACTCTGGTCCTTGTGAGGTCTCGCTGACCTTGGGCTCCGTCTATGCCCTTGAACCCTCTTAACGAACCCCTCTTTTTGCATAAGTTAGAGTTTTCGTCTTACGGCACGGTTCCGGTGGGAACGTACCCTACAAGGCTTTCTCAAATTCTGTCCCTTGTCATGTGAGGCTCCAGGGCGTGAACGCCTGCGTAAGTACCGCTCACCAGCCACGCGACCTTGGGAAAGTTCTACGACCTTCGTTTTCATAGTTTTACAATAATGGTAATACGGCTTGCCTCGCTGGCATAAGGACTAAATGAGATAAATGTATAAATAGTGCTTATAAACTATAAAATGCCGCATCTAGCCGCTTGGTCTTATTTTGTCCCTAAAACAACCCTGAGTGTTTTGTGAGGAAAATACCGGCCCAGACATCTTCTGGGTGAGGACTCGAGTGACGTGGAGCCGGGAGGCACAGAGACGAGGCCCAGCCCCGAGCCTGGCCCAGCGTGGTGGCAGTAGCCGCACTGACACCCGAGCCACGCCCAGGGCCAGGCCACTTCCCCAGGCCCGCACCGCGGGCTCAGAAGGGCGGCGTAGACAGCGAGGATGGCCGAGGTGACCGCAGGTTTCTTTCCGAAGAAAACGCAAACCTCAGCAGTAGGTCGTGGGCTGGGCGCAGATCTCCCCCCTCCACCCCCCGCCCCCAGACCCAGGCAGAGACCCCCGCCGAGTCCCAGGCCAGGGCATGGAGCCCACTGGCATCTAGGGTGCTTTCCGATACGTCGATATGGGCGGTTTGCGTCTGCCGTTCATTCTTTGTTTTCTATTTTCTCTGCTTCGCTCTGTTCTGCTTTCCTCTCTTCTTGGCGAGGTCCAAAGGCCAAGGGCAGAACAGGCTCCAGCACGGAGGTGCCACAGGAAGGGGGCCCGTCCAGGGGAGGGAGGACCTGGAGGGCGGAGGCACCCTCAGGTTCTCAGGACTCAAAGGAGAGCACAGACACCAACCATTTTGCCCGTGACCGCTCCCGCGCAGTTTTCTTTGATAAAGAGGTATTTTTCGCCTTAGTTGAAAGCATAGTTTCAGTTTTAGGCAGCCACTCCGATTGTGGCTGTCGGTTCTATTTTCCAGTTGCGTGGGAAAATGTTATTTTGGCAAATGCTTTGAATACATTTCATCAAACTAAATACTCACAAAAATTCAGACAAATGAGTCATTTCCTCCTTGTAAACTGAAAGGGGACAGGTAACCATCACCACGGATCAGGTGCTATAATGCAGATATCATGAAAATATCACACTTTTAGGTTTTTTGTTGTTGTTGTTGTTTTTATGCCTACAGCACCTGGTCTTCCTAGGTGGTCTCCCTTCCGAGTACTGACCAGGCCCGACCCTGCTTAGCTTCTGAGATCAGACATCGGGCTTGTTCAGGGTGGCGTGGCCGTAGACCATGGACCGTGGCTCCACTGGGGCGTGAACCCAGGACCTTCTGCGTGTAAAGCAGACGTGCTCACCCCTCCACTATGGAGCCACATCCACGCTTTTAGGTTTTGAACGAACCCGACACCAAAGGTCTTAAAACTCAAGCACAGGTTTTGTTTGTCTAAGTCGCTGGTGTTTTTTGCCTCATT
The DNA here is from genome assembly GCF_000151845.1 of Pteropus vampyrus. Classification (NCBI taxonomy): domain Eukaryota; kingdom Metazoa; phylum Chordata; class Mammalia; order Chiroptera; family Pteropodidae; genus Pteropus; species Pteropus vampyrus. Next base: position 512,373 of record NW_011889162.1, on the reverse strand, counting down.
CCTTGCCGGGCAGTTGTCACATTAACATTTGTAAGGACACTGCATTGTGATGAAGTGATGTAGGACGAGTCAGAGATGACAAACATAAAACGCATTCGCCTTCCGCTAAGTCGGTTCAGTAAGAGATTAGACTCATCTCAAAAGCATGCAATGGTAACTTCGAAGGAACACAGTTTCATTCGCTACAAGTAGTGAAAGAAAAAAGTACTAGTTACCCATCAATTAATATGACTCTCAGTCATTAATAACATACATCATGGTGTGCACTTCCCAGGGCCCCGAAAAACAGAAAAGATGCTCGAGTAGTCAGACGTTCTAATCACACGTGGGGCGAGAGGTTCATGAACACGCAGACTACATAAACAGATAAACACGGCGAGCCAGAGGAAAGTCCTGTAGGCCCTATAACTCTTTAAATGATTTGATGTTTGCCAAAACATGGCCCGCTTGACATACACTAGAGAAGTGTGCTACCCTATGCCACCAGGCGGGATGGAGACGTCAGTCACAGAGAATGAGACACTAGAGAGAGAACGAAGCCTCGCTTAGCATTAACGCATAGACTTTCCAGATTTGGGAGCCAATAAACATCCCTTTTCACCAAGCCGATTTGAGTTGGTTTCTCTGCTATTTACAACCTGCAAAAAATAAACAACAGCCCTGGAGAAGTTTAGCTGAGGGGGAGATTGTCCTGACGGGGCTGGTAGGGGAGATGTGGGGGCAACGTGGGACTGTCCCATGGGGGCAGGTTACATGAGGACGAGGTAAAGACGGAGGGGAGCAGGAGAGGGGGCGGTTCTCCGCTGAAAAATGAGGTCAGATTACGCGGGACTTTTGTCAGTGATGTGTCGTTTAGTGAAAGGTCTGGACTTGGTGAAGAAGAAATGGAATTAAGATTGTGTCCTCTCGGAAGAAGGCTTCAAAACTGAGAAGGAAAACGGGCTCGTCCTGGTCACGTCTCGCCTAACTCTTCTCCGGGAGATAAGGGACAGCCCTGGTCTGATAAACAGCCTGCGATTCCCAGCAGTCAGCATTCTAGGAATTCCCGGTGTACGTCTATTCTCTAACGCAGCATCGGGAAACCTAGCCAAGCGGGGTATTAGTCTAAGCCGAGACATGGTCAATGACTGTCATTAAAAGCATCCCTGGTGTGTTTACGTTTAAGTGAAAGGTCTGCCCCCTGAGCCTGGGGAAGCAGAACGCTATCAATAATGCCTCTTAAGTCATTAAGGTTCGGACCAGGTCAAAGTGCCGCCAATAATTCCTTCTTCCCCACGATTTATGTCGCTCCATGAGCAGTGAGCCTTTCTGCCGTCTCTGAGTGTGCCGATTTAACAGCCTTTGCTATGCTGATGGCATCTTCATCCCCACGCACCTGGATTCTGCCAGACTTACCTGCAAACTAGATTTACCTCCACCTGTGAAGTTGTCAGCTGCAGGCTAGTGCAGGTCGCCCTACAGGCCGCTGGATACTACCGTGGACTTTTAAAATGTGTCTATGTGCAAAAGTAGTTCAAAATGCTATTTTGTGCCATTATGAAAGCCTCGCACACTGCTACCTGGAACATATTGTTTTGTTTTAACTCAGAAGCATCGGTAAGAAGGCAGAGACCTGGGAGAACAGCTCTGAAGACCTTGTCCCTGGTCAACGGCGGGCTGCACAAACGCTTCATAGAGGAGTCGGGCGAAGCCCCCGCGGGCTCCTCACACTGCCCGTCACCAGTCGGCCTCGCGGCGTGCCGCACTCACAGAGGAATTGTTTCTACTTTATTTTTCGATGACACCGAAGTAGATGCAAAAACGATTAAGGTGCAAACTGAACGGTCGGAAAGGCTCTAAACGGGTGGGGCCTGGAGGGGACATCGGAGAGTGGGTGCAGAACCTGCAGAGGGCGAATGTGTTCAGTTCCCAAAAGAAGCAAAGCGGCGCTGGCCATTGAAAGGGTGACGCGCTCGCTCGCCGATGGGGAGGAGGGAGGCGTGTGATGCCGAATGTTTCACTGCATGTGTGTGTGAGCACACACACACACGCACACACGTGTGGACACGCGCACACACAGACACACATGCACACAAGCACATGCACACATGTACATGCACGCACGCACACACACACGCGCGCACACAGGCATGCACGCACACACCGACGCACACACGCACACTCACATGTACACAGACACACACATGCACACTCACACATTACACACATGTGCACGCACGCACATGTGTGCGCATATGCACACACGCGTACGCACACGTGTGTGCATGCTTACACACAGACATGCATGCACAGACACACTTGCACACACGTGCACACACACATGCATGTACACGCACACAGGCACACACATGCACACAAGTACACGCATACGCACTCAATGCACACACAGGTGCATGCATGCACACATGCACACACACGCATACACGCATACACAGAGGCATGCACGCGCACACACACATGCACATGCACACATAAACACACATGCACTCATGCATATGCACACATGCACACACAGACATACATGCACATGCACACACACATGCACACACGTGCCTACATACGCACGCATACATAAGCATGTACGCACACACAGACACACACGCACACACATGCACATATGCACACACGCACACCTGCACATGCACACATGTGTGCACGCTTACATGCACCCACACACACCTGCACACGTGCGCACACAGACACACATGCACACGCACAGACACGCACACATGCACTTATGTGCGTATACGTGCACACATGCAAACTTGCATGTACACATGCATACGCACATGTGCATGTGCACACATGGTACACACACGCACGCACATACACGCACTCGTTTATATCACAGAGCGGTATCCGTTTTGCAGAGGCTTTGCACGTGCATGGCTCCAGCCGGTCTCGCGACACCCCACGTGGACGGTGGTTTGGGATAGTAACTGATAGAGGCCGGACAGTAAGAGACCGATCCCCCAAATCATGTCTACTAACTATTTTCTTTTTTGCCAAAGTGGTTTTCCTTTAACCACCCGACTCCCCAGCCTATTGCGGCAGGAGGAATCCTAAGAAGCCCCCACCCCTTGGCTAGTCCGCCTAGTAAAGCCCTCTTCCTGAGTGTGGGCGGCACAGTGCCTGGGAAGGGTCAGTCGCCCGGGCATCGATCAGGTTACGATCTGTGAGACTTCGCTGTGCCCACTAGAGAGAGGCTCTCCGGCAGCCTGTGGAGAAGTGAGCTGCGTGCTGTCACAGGCCAGCGGCGGTGACCTCAGGCAGCCCCGGGGGTGGGGTCCTGGGGGCACAGGCCCACCGCAGGGCGTCGAATTCCGTCAACAACCCGAAGGAGCTTGCAGAAGGACCCAGAGCTCCAGCAAGGAACGCAGCCCAGTGACGGGCAGTTTCGGCCTTGCCGGCCTGAGCAGAGCCCAGTGACACGCGTGCTTCTCACCTACGGAAACTGTGAGGTGCCCGACGGGGCCGTCTGGAGCCTCCGAGTTTGTGAAAATCAGTCAGTTACATGAGAATAGAAAATGAATACGAACCCATCTTCTTCGTTGTGATCCATTTCTCCCGTTTTTCTTCATATCTGATCGTTTATTTTTTCCATTTGCCTCTGCCTGAATTCTATACCCATCATATTGCTTAATAGTAATAATACAGCCTTCAAGGAAAGAAAGAAAACAGAGAGAAATAAAGGAAGGAAGGGAGGGAGGGAAGGAGGGAGGAAGAGAAAGAGAGAGAGAAAGAGAGAGAGAGAGAGAGAGAGAAGGTGACCCCCAGCCCAGCCCCCTCGCTAATTCCTTCAGGCCTTGAAACAAACAAACGTAAAAGCACCCCACGCTGACTTCCGGTTCCGTGGCAAACGGAATTGTATCCTCGGCAGAGACCCCCGCATTTTTCATAGATGAAGTTAAAGGATTTGATTTGGCCGGCGCGTGTCCTGGCCTGGCACAGGGCCAGCGCTTGAGGTCACGGTCAAGACCTATGTGCCAGGCCCTGACTGTGAAGGAACCAGAACTGCTGTCGGCGCCTGAAGATGTGTGACATCCGGCCAGCAGCCGGGGACGCGCGGGTCTCCCGATCCGTATCGGCAGCACAGAGATAATGCCAAGCGCGTCGGCAGACGCGGCCTGGCCCGGCCGGGTCCCTCAGCCTCCTGTCCTCCAAGACCTGTCTGTCTTCAGGCCCCGTGACACTTCCATTCTCTCTAGTTCATCTCGACACCCTTTTAGAGGAACATGGACGAGGGCTTCGACCCCCAAGAGTCTCAGGAAGGGCGGCCTGCCTGTGGTGAGCCAGACGTTAAAAGTGTAGACTTTCTAACGCCAAAATTTGGGGTGCAAAGAGACTAGAGATGGACGCGTTTCAAGTAACGTCTAGACTTGAAATGGGGGATTGTCAGGCGTGGTCGTGAACAGGAACAGCAATAAACACATGAAACATAAAACAGTTAGGTGAAATAACTGAAAATAATTTTGACTCCGTATCATTTATTTGAATTCTGGATTATTATAATGATTTCACAGCGTTACGTCTCAGGATTCACTGCCTTTCTGAAGTGATTTGGAAATTCAATCGGTTACAGTCACAGGAAGGTTGCCAGTGCTACGAATGGAGGTGCCGCAGTTTCTTATTAATTTTATGTTACAGTTATTGCTTGTGTCATTAAATCTAGACGTCGCTAAGGCATGAAAAGAACAGATGTTAAGAAAATAGCTCTGAAGCAGAAAGTGTAAAGAAAGAATATTTGGCAAAGAAACGATCTATCAGTCCTGCGGAAGGGGGCCCCACGAGCTGAAGGCCATTACATGAAAATGAAAAATAACAACTCTATAAAACCCTCATGAATCGACTGTACTGGACCAGCCCTCCTGCCAGAAACGACTACACGACTGGATGAAATCTGTGAATCGCCATTCCGCAGGCATTTGCAGACATTAGGCAGCGCAGACTCCGAGAGACGAGGAAGCAAGGGCACCACTTCCAAGAGTCGGTGAAAGACAGACTCCGGCTCCCGTCTTGCTCACGTGCTCTTGCTGACCCTGGCAGAGTCCAGCTACCATTTCGTGAGCCGCCCGGTGGGTAGGCCGCATGGAAAACAAGTCGGGGAGGCCTCTGGCCATCGGGGACATTGCTACAAGAAAAACCATAGAGCGGGAGAAGATATTTTCAATAAATAGATTCAACATAGACTTGTGTGAAAATACCTAAATATCTTCTATGAATTAATAAGAAAAAAACAGAAAATTTGATAAAAGTTAGTCAAAGATTTCTATAGTTGCTCCATTAAAAAAAAAAAAAAAAAAAAGGCTCCTCAAATGGCCAAAGAGGCACATGAAAAGGTACTATTACTTCTCAGGGACATGCAAATTCAAACCACAATAAAATGATCATACCACAATTCCAAAAAAAAAAAAAGGAAAAAGACAGAAACATCAAGCATGTGGATCAAGCAGAACTCTTATTGTTGAAACAGAAGAAAAATTATTGGTGTAATTGCTTTGGAAAACGGACGGCGTCTCCATGCAGCTTCTGCGGAAATCGAACACATACATATCCTCTGCTCCAGCGAGGAAGATGCCAGCATGTCCAAACGCATGCATGAGACCGATCACAGCAGCATTATTCACAATAACCCCAGCCTAGGAGCAAGCCGACCACCCGTCAACAGCACAAAGGATGAATAAACTGCAGTCTGCTCACACAGTGGACTCCTACACGGCAAGGAAAACGGACGGCGTCTCCATGCAATGACGTGAATGAGTCTCACACCCACAGATGGTCAAAGCTGGACCCAGAAGAATGCGCGCCGAATAATTCCGTTCGCATCGAGTTTACGTATGAGGTCTTCCTTTATCAGGGAAAAGTTAATCTTCGGCGTCAGCCAGGCACGTTTGCCTTTGGGAAGGAGACACAGGATGAGAACTGGAAGGCACAGGTGAGCTACTGGGACTCTGCTGTTCTTCTGCATCTGATCTATGTATTCATTACACGGACATTGGCAAACTGAGGAAAAGTCTTTTGAAAGGTGTCGCTAGTATCGTTTTTATGTGCATTTCATGTATTAGAACAACGAAAAAGCCCGAAATAATCTTCTTAGCGTAAAAAGCACAAATAAGCAACTCCGTGGAAATGCGTCAGGCAGGCAAGCGCCCACCACGACGTTCACGTTTAAGCTCTGTGGCATCGGCAGGCTGCACTGGTTATAGGAAGTGGTCTGATCCTTGGGGAAGTCGGCCAGGTGACACCATCGTGCCATCTGCTGGGAGGGCCTCTGGTCCCTTAGCCCTGGTACAGGGCCGTACCATGTCTCAGAAATGCTACACTTGTAGGGAGAAAGAATCACCAGCGACGGATAAGCAGAGAGACAGCTGGAAGACAGACGGAGGAAGAAATGTGTGTGTGAAAGTTCTTACTAGCCTTCTTTCTGCCTGGCTTCTGCCAAGGTTATGTTTTTATTGCATCTGGCAGTGAACGAGGGTAAATGAATAGGTTAAGTAGACATTTTCTCTGCTGTTAAACTGCATTTTACTGACATAATCGGGGCCATTGGCAATTCGAACCTCTTAAATAAGTCTCATTATTGTATCACTTTTGTCTTATGAACAATGCAGCTGTTATTAGCATTCTACCCTGTGTGCCAGGAACTATTTATTGTCTTATGATAAGTACTGTGAAAACAGCAAAAGAGGCGGGAAGTGGTACAGGAGTCAAACGGACAAAACAAAACAAAACAGAAACTGAACAGAAACGTTAGTCATTCCAAAGAAAGGAGAGTCATTTTCGAGGTAGGTTTCAGACTGAGTTTATCAATGGCTCCTGGAAACCGTGTTCATTTTGAAAGACAGCAGGTGTTAAAACAATGAGAAGTGACCTCCTTTGCACCTGGGTTACAAAAGCTGCCTCCTCGTTTGTGAAAAAAATAAGAATAAAAAACAGGATAATAATAATAACAAAAAACATCCTGCCTCTAGCTAGTTCCTTTTTATTTTTTCTCACACTGGGAGGTTTTATTTATAGATAATAAGGTAGCTTATAAGAAATACACCCCCACACACACAGCCCCCCCCACACACACACTCATTTCCTAGTGGAAATGATGCTTATTCGACATGAAATAGCTTTGGCGTTTGTATCATCTGTTGTCTTTGGAATTCCGTCCAGAATGCGATGCGCAAATTGCTCATATCCCTTTGAAATCAGTTTACCAGCAGAATCTCAACAAAACCTATCGAACGAGACTCATTTCCAGTCCACAATAGCTTCGATATGTTACTGCAACAGGCTGGAGGGAAGCCAAGGTACACGGCCCCGGTCCTCGTCACGAGGCTGTCAGCTGTGCCGTTTACAGCTGTCGCTGCTCTGAATCCAGCCCCTGCGTGGCCAGCGCTCAGCCCCGCACCCTCGTGCAGCAGCCATCCACATCCGAACCCCGAACCGCGAACCCTGCTCATCGGGAGGCGGATCTCGAGCAGACCCCTCGGCGACCCCAGTAGCTGAGAGGACTAGCTGTCACACTAGATAGCATGCGGGCCCTGCTTTGTGCCAAGAGCTTTGCGTACGTTCTTCATCCCGTCCTTACGATGACCCTTTGGGGTGAGTGGCACTGGCCCTGTTATAGATTATATCGTGTCCTGGACATCGCGGGGGGTGGTTGGTCAGGAAGAGTCGAGACTGGATGTTGGGTCTTGGGTCCCGAAAAGCGTTTCCTTCAATAATTACGAACGAACGGGATGCACGCTTTATCCGTTCCCAGTTGTGCGTGACGAGGTGGCAAGCCTAGCGTTTCATCGGTCCCCTTTTGTACAGACCTCACGTCGGACATGAGAGGGGGCACGTTACAGCAGAGAGTTCAATGTGTGACATTTTAAAATACACCTCTTATGTCGAATGACACTTCCTACTCGGAAGCACAGAAAACGTTTCTCACATCCAGGCTTAGAGGAGAAGGCCTTCGGATTCCATTTGAACTTCACGCCTCTTCGCTTTGATCTGTCCTGCCTTCGCTATCCGCAGTGCCGAGGGCCTACCTGGGGACACAGTGGAACTGGATCAAAGTCCATTCCAGGTCCTTTTCAGCGTGCCTGGAAGTCCCACGAAACCACGGTGGGATCACAGCAGTCACTTCTCAGAGTCCAGTATTCACACTCACGGGCGATCTACGCCACAGCCTCGTTAGAGGCTAAGCAGAGTCATCTCCGGGGGACCCCACTCCTCGGAGTGGGAATGAGGGAAGCTGCCACCCGGGGCTCAAGCACCGAGTTTTCAGAAAGACATTTCAGGGACTAAGTCTCCCGAATACTAGATATACAGGGTCACCCCAGCTGGTGTTCTGGCACACGGCAATTTATAAACCATCCAGGGGGCCACGCCACACTTGGAGTGACACGGGGGTGTAAAGGTAGAAATAGGTGCAGAAATGTCACCGGTTGCTTCGAGTCACTCTGCCAGGAGATGGGAGAGCGGGCACTGGCTGCCTGACGGTTCCACCTGTCCACGGGCCCTCCACACTCGTAAAGCCCCCGTTTTTGTCGCATGGGCGCTGGGCTTATAATTTGCCTGGTTACGCTGTAACATATTTCCAGTGTCAGTGGTGCCATTACAGTACTCGAGGAGAATGAGCGACATTCTATGCTGTACAGACATAAACTGGATCCTCATGCTTGGGGAGGGGGTGTCAGGGAATCTGTAATTGGGCCAAGGACAGAAGAGATGCCACGTGACACTGGGTAGCTCCCTGCTGAGAGGAAGCAGCGCCATCCAGGCCTGTTTGTGGAGTGGCACAGGAAACTCGCTAAGACTCGCCTGATCCGTTAAAGGGCACGTGCCATCATACATATGTGTGACATAAAATCTGCCACCTTAACCATCTCAGGTGCACGATTTTGTGGCATCGACCGTGTTCGCAATGCTGTGCAATCGTCGAGACCAGGGCCAACGTTTTTTGTCACCCCCCCCCAGAAATGTGTGCCCATGAAGCAACACCACTCCAGCCCCTCCCCCTCCCCCGGGCCCTGGTCACCTCTAATCTACTTTCTGTCTCTGTGAATTTGCCGATCCTAAAGATTTCCTGTTACGTGAAATCACACAGCATCTGTCCTTTCGTGTCCGGCTTGTTTATTAGCTTAACTTTTTCAAGGTTCGTCTGAGTTGTGGCATGCGTCAGAACACCATTTTTTTTTAATGGCTGAATGTCATTCGGTGGCATTTCTAAAGTGCATGGCGTTTATCCAGTCATCTGTACCTCTTGTCCTTAATAATGTCCCTGCCTCACGGTCGGATCAACTGTCCTGCTCACACAGACCTCGGCCGCCCTGGGGCAGCCACGTGGCTCAGTACGAGCTTCTCTGCGTCTGCTGAGCACACACTCCATCAGACGTCAGCCTGGGAGGCACACCTAGTCCCGGTCAAATAGCAATAGTGACTATCAAAGGTGGCTTTGCCCTCGCTCACTTCTGCGAAAGGGCCCTGGTTGCGGTGGCAGCTCGAGTTGTCTCAGGCCAGGGCTGGACACGTGAGCTGTTTTGACTCTGGCATGGCCTCCAAGGAGACTCAGGAGTGAGTGAGGGACCGAGTGCCCGGGTCTGGTTGAGTCACCTTGGTACCCTGGAAAACATGATAGCAGAGTCTGGTGGCTCATCGAAGAAGAGAAGGCCAGGTTCCGCTCTAGTGAACTGCCCGTGGAGCCAGACAGGTCATCGTGATGACTTGTGAGTTCTTAGAAGAGGGAGCCGAGACACCGAGTGGTCAAAGCAAGACGCAGCCGACCGGCCCAACTTCACAGTCCACAGCCACGAGCCTCGTAGATAAGGACAGTGTCGCGGCTGTGGGAGAGCTGTGCATCGGCGATGCGCCTGACAGCACCCTCACGGGGTGGAGGAGGGCCAGGAGAAGGGTGAGTCGGACGATACGGCGTCCGGCAGGGTTGTAACTTGTCGACTGATGCGAACTTGGACCCGTTGCTAAGGCTGTGTTGTCGAGCGCCCTGGCTTTCCCAGAGAGAACGCTTCGCAGATGACGTGGATCAGAGCGGAGGGACGACGTGGAACGAGGTGGGACCGTGGACACACTGGATAGTGGAGGTGGCTCTGCAGGACAGACTGTAGGAAGACTTGGAGGTTTGTCTGACTCTGTCACCACGTGGATCGACAGTGTGACGTGGCCACCCAGCAGGGCTCCCGTCGGGACTTAGCGTGCAGACCAGGCCCCCGAGAAGGCTTCGTGTCACTGATCTATGTCTGAGGGACATGCCCGAGAACAGTGCTTCAGAGAGAGCGGCTGCAAGGCAACCGAAAACCTCGCGCGGAAGAACTCGAGGGGGCTCGCCCTGCAATCGAGACAACGGCGGGGGGCATGGGCTTCAACCCTCGAAGGACTGCTCCTCGAGAAAGGGCTGTTCCATTTCATCCTGGAGCTGGCGCGTGAAAGCCAAGGATGACGGAGTTGTCCGAAAGGAGACGGACTTTCTAGAGGGGCCAGGTGGTCCCTCTCACTGCCGTGTGTCGGCAGAGGAGGGACTCTCAAGAGATGGGCATGTTCTAGGGGCTGGAAGCGGATGCGACGACTTCTGGGGCTCGCCTAGGTGCGTCGTTCCTGTGACAATGAAGGCTGGGTTCTCCCGGGGAATCGCCTCCTGTTCCCCTCGAGGGCAGGATCCATCAGAGCAGAGTCACCTTTTCCTGTCGCACGGCGGTGACTGCCGTGCTTTGCATAGAACGGGCATCAATAACTGTTTGCCCAAATGACTTCGTATGTATCAGGAGGACCGAGAAGATGGATTTTCCCAGGGACCTTCTAATCGGATTATGAAGCTTCATAAATTATTAAATATCAAGGACAAAGTAACCTTCCCTACTGTATCTACCTAATTAGGTAGCCGTGACTTTTTTCCTTAAAAAATAAGTGATTTGATATAGTTTTCAGTAATATTCGTCTAACGACAACAACAACAAAAAGTTTTTTAACAAATATTAATTAAGGTAGGTGTTACTACCAACGAGAAAGATGATGTTTAGGGGTGTAGTCTTTGTGTAACATTAGGGGGTTTGAACACCGACTCCGCCACCAGCTGGAGTTCAGCCTGGGGTGTACAGGTGCTTGAGCTCTGGGTTGCCGTGTCTGCATGAGTATGATGAGACGGAAATGCTATCCACTTTGTAATAACGAGAGGATTCAGTGACCGTATGCACATCAGGTCCTGCACTGTCCCTGGCATAGAATAAGCGGTCAATAGGTGTCGCGACTGGCGAAGCTCACGGGGCTTCCTCGGAGAACACTGTCCTTGGTCTCAGCTGGGAGACCGTGTTTCACGTCTCCTCAGAGTGAGAACTTGCTCATCTTTGTGACATGACTTGTGTCTTTTGATGGCTGCATTTCACCACCAAGTAACTTACTTTCCGGAAGAGCCTTTGGGCTGTGGCCCATACTGAATGTCGCCTGTGTAACAGCCCACACTGCCTTCTTCCGTGCTGGCAGAGTACCTGATTGGGTTCTCTTACCTGCCTCTCTCTCTCAGTGCGGGTAAGTCCGGACTGCTCAAACACAACGAGGGTGGTCCGCGATGTTACACGGTGAGGCGGTCACGTCCAGAGCCACTGCAGACATTTCATCACCCCGAGGGAAGTCACCCAGCATCCTAGGATGACGGCTGCAAAAGATGGAGAGCCCGTCAGAGACCGATGATGTCACCGAGTGGCTGAAATAATCAGCTCTGAAACTGCCTCACCGCTATTCCTGTTAGGGAGATTATAAACCCTCCCATCGACTGAGCGACTGGATGTTGGGTTTTCTATTATTTGCGTTTGAAGACATGCCGATTTATACATGAGTAGTATACTTCCCGAGGGCTTTCACATTTGGGAAAATTAACTTCAGAGAGTAGAACTACCTTGGGTCACATTTTTCCCCAAGAACTTTGTAAATATGTTACCTTTTCATCTGACATTGAAAGCCTCTCTGGAGCAGTCTGAGGCCAGCCAGACTCCCCTACCATCTCTCCCTGAAGTTCAATAATACATCTCGAACATCTTTAGTGTCGGTTGCTCAATATCAGTTTTTCCTGGAACAGAGTGAGAACTTCGGATCTGCAAATGTAGTTTTTCTGTTTCAGAAATCTTTCCTTATATCTTTGAAAAAAGTTAATATCGGAGATCTCTTTTTCAGGAATGTCAGCTAACCTCTTCTAAAGGCTTACATGCCTGTCTTCCTCCTCTACGTTCACTGGGATTGATGAAAGCTTTTCCTCTAAGTCAGTAATTCAGACGAATCATGCCCAGTCTATTGCTTGGTTAGTTCCTATCTTGGACTATCTCTGATTTTCATTTGGTTTCTTTAGTTATAGAATCTTCTTTTCCTTCTCATTATGTTATTCTATCATCTCTCCCAGATCTTGTTCTATTAAAAATAATGTTCTGTAAAGTACCAGGTGCCTCGTTACGTGGAACACAAATAAAACATTTTCTTCTATCTGGTTCCATTTTCTTCCAGACTAGGTTCTTCATCTGTCTCTCCCACGCCATGACCCTGTTTTATCTTCCCCTTTTATTGAAGTCTGGGATTTGGGTAGTAGATATACTGCTTCTCTCGTATCAATATTTAACATGGGTTGCTCTTTGCAAATTTTCTATTTCTTCAAAGTCAATGCGAATGAATTCTCCTCGACTTCCTTCTGTCTCTGAGTGAGGCTGAGAGCCAGGACAGTGCCCTGGCACCTACTGTCTGTAGCTGGTCTACACCATGAAGGTAAGAACTGACCCACTGGACCTAGGCCAGGCCCGAGCTCCGACTTCTCTTCCGAGAATTTGGTAAACGCTCTTACCGCTGTCCCCTCGCCTTTAGGAGTGTGTCCTCTTCTGGTGACAAAACATCCTTCAATGTGACTCTTTGCCTGCGGTCAGTGCAAGGCCCTGAAAAATGGCAAGCCCTGGCGATCTTCACTAGCTCTGGTCAGGTCCTGCGGGTGGCAGAGATGGGTCCCCACCCACCACAGTTTTCTCTCCCGTTTCGCCGGGTGCCTTGTTTTTTCTACTCTACGCTGAACTTCCTTACTCTACCCTTTCATGTCACTGGGCAGATTGGAGTCTTCTTTGTATCGAATGTGTGAGAATCCTCGGTATTTTGTCTACTTGGCTTCTTCCCGCGCAGGTCTATACTGGAAAGTGGGGATGAGATACATGCCGTTCTCTACTGCAGGCTTCGATTTCATTGAGAACAGTTACGTAAGTTTATGGCATGACGTACTCCGTTTTTGGTTAGGTTGCTTTTTATTTTTGTTTTGGGGTTTTTGTTTTTTTTTTGCTGGTTTTTACTATTCTGTTCATTTCATTACTAATTGTGAGAGAGAGGCTCTGTGGTCGAGTCATTCTGTCATTTTTATGTGGA
>NW_011889162.1:489083-497899 GCF_000151845.1 Pteropus vampyrus | reverse complement strand
TCCCTGCCCCTCCCCGCGGAAAGGCCCCCCCCTGCGCGCCTCTGGTGGCGTCCCGACCCCTGCAGCCAGGCCGTCGTTTGGAGGGCGACGGAAGAGCTTCCCGGCGGGAGAGGGGAAGAGGGAAAGTAGCCGGCCATGTCCAGCGCGTAAGTGACGGGCTGCGGGGCCGGAGCTGTGGGCGGCCTTCCCCAGACCGAAGGATGCCATGCCCTGCCTTGATTTCTTATTTCTTCCCCCACCGCCTCCTTTCTGCATTTTAGCAAATAAATTACTCCTCGGGCCACAGTATCTGCTTCTTGCTGACAAGGAATGCCATGCACCCAGACTTTCCCCCCCCACACACACAGCATCCCCCTCTCCCCGCAACCAGGAATCCATCCCCCCGCACCCCAGGCCCGCTGCTGTGCCCCAGGCCCTGCGGAGGGAGCAGTATCTTCAGCACGTTCAGTGCTTTTTGGTTAATCTCACAGTAATATATGGATCGCTTTGTGAGAAGACCCCGGGTGCCAGGTCTTCTTGAGGAAGCTTCGTTGTACCACCCTGATGTTCTTTAAGGAACACCAAGGAGGCGGTGGTGGCGCTGGAAAGGGGACTTGTAAGCAGGGGGCACAGTGCTCGCACAGCAGCTGCTCCATGACTCTTCCTAATGATCATTCCCAACAGGTATTAGCAGAGCCGACTCTGTGGGCACTGTTCTAAGTGCTTGAGATATAATAACCTCACAACACTCCTGTGACGTGAGGGCTGTTGATGTTATTATTCCCATTTGACGGATGAGGAAACTTAGGCACAAAGAGGCTGAGTAGTTCATAGACAGCACCCCGGGCACCGTCACTCCAGCCCGTGCTATTACGAACCCTATTTTCTAGCGAGGAGATAAAAGCAGAGAGTTTAAGGCCTGGCGGAGTTTGCGGGTGGGGAGATCAGGAGTTCAGTTCCGGACGTCTTGAGTTTGAAGTGCCAGTTGGACATCGAGTGGAGGTCAAGGACGCAGTTGAATATTCAAGTCTCGAGTCCAAGAGAGAGGTTTGTGCATGAAATATCAGTCGGTGGCTGCTGGCATGTAGACGGTCTTTACGAGACGTGGCGTGAGTCTGGAGAGAAGGGAGAAGCGGCCGAGAACTCCGCCTTGGCTTCCTCAGTGGCGAGAGGTTGGGGAGGAGCATCCAGCACAGGGGCCGAGCTGTGATCGGTGAGGTAGAGGCCAAACAGCAGGGCCCTGGAAGCCAGGCGAAGAAAAAATGTTCATAATGGGTCTTGGTCGGGGAGTCACAGACTCTGTCAAACGCTGCCGAGACAAGTCAGAGGAGGACTGAGACCTGACCGTTGTCTGGCCGTGCGCAGTGCGGCAGCGATGCTGGCCTTCCGTGGAGAGATGGGATGGAGAGATTGACTAGCGTGTAAGAGAGCATAGGAGAGAAATTGCCGGCAGTGAGCACAGCTACCTTTCGAAGCGAGGTTTGCTGTAGCTGGCGGCAGGGGAAGTAGGGCCCCAGTCCGATTCTGTTTTTAAGATTTGCTTTTAAGATAGGAAACAATAGCCTATTTGTTTGTCGAAGGGAATGGCCCAGCCGTAAAGGAAATGGGATGCTAGGCGGGGAGGAGGGCGACACGGGGTGACGTCCTTGCTAGTGAGGCGCACGACCCAGCCCCAGGTCTCCGCTTCAGAACGCCTATGGCAGGATCTGCTGGAAAGGCAGAGTGGACAGATGCCATTCAGTGCGTGGCTGCCCTGGCGGGGGCCTGGAAAGACGGTGGACACGGTGGACAGCGGTCACCCTGAGGGCAGTGGGCCACCCCAGCTGATGAAATGGGGGCGTGTCGGGGGAGGGTGGGAGAATGGCCTGGAAGTGACAATGAGAAGGGAGCCCCGTGACCCAGCTGTATGCCTCCCCGAGAGGGCCGCAGAGGGAGCCGGGTCCTTTAGGGACAGCCAGGCCTCCCTTAGACCAAAAAGGCTGAGGGAATATTCTGGAAAGAGAATTAACAACTAGATAATATCGGAAGGATTTTAAAAGTTTATCATGTATGTAACGTAACTTGGTGAGAATTCCCATTTTGCAGTATTTTGATTTTCTGTTCAAATACACGCTATGTCTGGATAGTCATGTCTTTCCCCGCCCCCTTGCAGCATAGGAAGACGGCCAAGCTTTGGAAATAATAACTGGTCTTTTTCAACTGTCATATTCAGCCTTCTCCACCCACAATCCTTCTGGCTTCAATATCTGTGACATTTCTAGGTCATATGCTCAAGTCTGAAACCAATCATGTACTTAAAAAAAATTCTAAGTCGTCTCGTGGATGAAATACGACCGTCACTTTACAAGGCGCATTTAAAATTTCCAGAACACTTTCACATCTGTTATCCCATCCCACAGTAATCCTTTGGGGTGTCCAGGGTGTCAGCATCCAGCTTCGCCTCTTACCCAAAGAGGTTAAGTGACCTGCCTGAGATCCGCTACCTCAGGAAGCAGGCTCTGATTTTAAATTTGGAGCACTTCTACCTTTAAAAACCACGTTGCCACACCCAGGAGAACTAGAAACACATGTCCACACAAAAACCTGTACTGGAATGCTCCGAGCAGCATTAGTCACAATAGCCAGAGGGCAGAAACCGCCCACGTGTCCACCAGCTGCTGAGTGGGTACACGGACTGCTGTGAATGCGCGCGATGGCACGTTATTTGGCAAACGAACAAAACGAAGTCCTGACACATGCCAGAAAACGGACGAACGCCGAAAACACGCGAAGCGAAAGGAGCCAGTTGCAAAGGACCGCCTATCCTATGAGTCCACTCGCGCGCAGTGTCCAGACTAGACAAACAAATAGAGACCGAAATCAGATGAGCGGCTGCCAGGGGCGGGGGGAGGGGAACAATGGCAAACAGAGAATGACCGCAGAAGGGTGCGGGGCTTCTTTCCGGAGTGATGAAAACATTCCGAAGTCAGTGAACGTGATGGTTGCACAGTTCTGGGACTATTCTAAAACTGGCTGATTTGTACACTTTAAAATTGTGAATTTATGACACGTGAACCATATCACAGTCGTTCTCATATTAGGAAATCGTCTTGCCACATCTCTCGTCTTGCGTTTTCTTCGGGGCACTGGCCCAGCGGAAGGATGCTGAGATTTCAGGCCAATGAGGCCAAGAGGGGCTCCAGCCAGATGGGGCTCGGAGGGAAGTGGGGGCTCCACAGGCTGGCCCGGCCCCCGGCAGTGCAGCGGGCGGTGGGCGTGTGGCCAGCGGACACACATGGAAAGCCCTGAGCCAACGTCGGTCTCCAGGGTAAAGCGTAAAGACGCAGGGGCCGACGTGCTCATATGCCAAGTATTTCCGATCATTCCCAACAGGTATTAGCAGAGCCGACTCTGTGGGCACTGTTCTAAGTGCTTGAGATATAATAACCTCACAACACTCCTGTGACGTGAGGGCTGTTGATGTTATTATTCCCATGTGACGGATGAGGAAACTTAGGCACAAAGAGGCTGAGTAGTTCATAGGCAGCACCCTGGGCACCGTCACTCCAGCCCGTACTATTACGAACCCTATTTTCTAGCGAGGAGATAAAAGCAGAGAGTTTAAGGCCTGGCGGAGTTTGCGGGTGGGGAGATCAGGAGTTCAGTTCCGGACGTCTTGAGTTTGAAGTGCCAGTTGGACATCGAGTGCAGGTCAAGGACGCAGTTGAATATTCAAGTCTTGAGTCCAGGAGAGAGGTTTGTGCATGAAATATCAGTCGGTGGCTGCTGGCATGTAGACGGTCTTTACGAGACATGGCGTGAGTCTGGAGAGAAGGGAGAAGCGGCCGAGAACTCCACCTTGGCTTCCTCAGTGGCGAGAGGTTGGGGAGGAGCATCCAGCACAGGGGCCGAGCTGTGATCGGTGAGGTAGAGGCCAAACGGTAGAGGCCAAACAGCAGGGCCCTGGAAGCCAGGCGAAGAAAAAGTGTTCATAATGGGTCTTGGTCGGGGAGTCACAGACTGTCAAACGCTGCCGAGACAAGTCAGAGGAGGACTGAGACCTGACCGTTGTCTGGCCGTGCGCAGTGCGGCAGCGATGCTGGCCTTCCGTGGAGAGATGGGATGGAGAGATTGACTAGCGTGTAAGAGAGCATAGGAGAGAAATTGCCGGCAGTGAGCACAGCTACCTTTCGAAGCGAGGTTTGCTGTAGCTGGCGGCAGGGGAAGTAGGGCCCCAGTCCGATTCTGTTTTTAAGATTTGCTTTTAAGATAGGAAACAATAGCCTATTTGTTTGTCGAAGGGAATGGCCCAGCCGTAAAGGAAATGGGATGCTAGGCGGGGAGGAGGGCGACACGGGGTGACGTCCTTGCTAGTGAGGCGCACGACCCAGCCCCAGGTCTCCGCTTCAGAACGCCTATGGCAGGATCTGCTGGAAAGGCAGAGTGGACAGATGCCATTCAGGGCGTGGCTGCCCTGGCGGGGGCCTGGAAAGACGGTGGACACGGTGGACAGCGGTCACCCTGAGGGCAGTGGGCCACCCCAGCTGATGAAATGGGGGCGTGTCGGGGGAGGGTGGGAGAATGGCCTGGAAGTGACAATGAGAAGGGAGCCCCGTGACCCAGCTGTATGCCTCCCCGAGAGGGCCGCAGAGGGAGCCGGGTCCTTTAGGGACAGCCAGGCCTCCCTTAGACCAAAAAGGCTGAGGGAATATTCTGGAAAGAGAATTAACAACTAGATAATATCGGAAGGATTTTAAAAGTTTATCATGTATGTAACGTAACTTGGTGAGAATTCCCATTTTGCAGTATTTTGATTTTCTGTTCAAATACACGCTATGTCTGGATAGTCATGTCTTTCCCCGCCCCCTTGCAGCATAGGAAGACGGCCAAGCTTTGGAAATAATAACTGGTCTTTTTCAACTGTCATATTCAGCCTTCTCCACCCACAATCCTTCTGGCTTCAATATCTGTGACATTTCTAGGTCATATGCTCAAGTCTGAAACCAATCATGTACTTAAAAAAAATTCTAAGTCGTCTCGTGGATGAAATACGACCGTCACTTTACAAGGCGCATTTAAAATTTCCAGAACACTTTCACATCTGTTATCCCATCCCACAGTAATCCTTTGGGGTGTCCAGGGTGTCAGCATCCAGCTTCGCCTCTTACCCAAAGAGGTTAAGTGACCTGCCTGAGATCCGCTACCTCAGGAAGCAGGCTCTGATTTTAAATTTGGAGCACTTCTACCTTTAAAAACCACGTTGCCACACCCAGGAGAACTAGAAACACATGTCCACACAAAAACCTGTACTGGAATGCTCCGAGCAGCATTAGTCACAATAGCCAGAGGGCAGAAACCGCCCACGTGTCCACCAGCTGCTGAGTGGGTACACGGACTGCTGTGAATGCGCGCGATGGCACGTTATTTGGCAAACAAACAAAACGAAGTCCTGACACATGCCGGAAAACGGACGAACGCCGAAAACACGCGAAGCGAAAGGAGCCAGTTGCAAAGGACCGCCTATCCTATGAGTCCACTCGCGCGCAGTGTCCAGACTAGACGAACAAATAGAGACCGAAATCAGATGAGCGGCTGCCAGGGGCGGGGGGAGGGGAACAATGGCAAACAGAGAATGACCGCAGATGGGTGTAGGGCTTCTTTTTCCGGAGTGATGAAAACATTCCGAAGTCAGTGAACGTGATGGTTGCACAGTTCTGGGACTATTCTAAAACTGGCTGATTTGTACACTTTAAAATTGTGAATTTATGACACGTGAACCATATCACAGTCGTTCTCATATTAGGAAATCGCCTTGCCACATCTCTCGTCTCGCGTTTTCTTCGTGGGCACTGGCCCAGCGGAAGGATGCTGAGATTTCAGGCCAATGAGGCCAAGAGGGGCTCCAGCCAGATGGGGCTCGGAGGGAAGTGGGGGCTCCACAGGCTGGCCCGGCCCCCGGCAGTGCAGCGGGCGGTGGGCGTGTGGCCAGCGGACACACATGGAAAGCCCTGAGCCAACGTCGGTCTCCAGGGTAAAGCGTAAAGACGCAGGGGCCGACGTGCTCATATGCCAAGTATTTCCCCATCAGCCAACACTTTTTGCCTCGTCTCTCCAGCGAGGGTCAATGGAAAGTCAGCGGATGAGGAGTGAAGGGGCTGCAGCCCAAATGGCAGAACCTGGAAGGCTTAAGCCACCAGGAAGGTCTTTGGCCAAAAGTTCTGGTTAGGGGTCAGCTCCGCCGTGGCCCTGGAGGGGTTTCTGCGCCTTTGACCCTGGGCGAAAGCCAAAGAGCGCAGTGAGCAGAGGCAGCAGGCCCCCTCCTGGCCGAGTCTGCCCCAGAGCAGAGTCCGCGCACCGAAAACTCTAGGTGTGTTCCGTTCCTTACACACGGCTGTTGGTCCCTGGTGGACACCTCCTCTACCCAAGATCCCTTGCTGTCGAGTCTAGGGCTTTGTGGGGTTCTGGTCACCCCACCTGCTCCCTGTGGAGGCTGCATCCTTAAGTATGGCACAGCCTTCATGCTTGCAGGTGTGTTAAATGCTTCGAGGACTGAAAAGGGGGCCAGTATCTTTTATCATCAACTCGGCACCCACGTGCAGAAAGTCGGACGAGGCTGATTTGTAGGTTCTGTGGCAGGTCCTTACCCAATTCTTGGTAGCGTTAGTTCTGCGTGGCAGTCTGGGGAGTCTGCGTCTCGTCTCTTCAGGCAGGAGCAGATACTGCCTTCCGCCTATTCCGAACTTCTGCAGCTAGCCAGCGTTCTAGAATTTTCTTCAGCTGGATCTGGAGCAGCCCCCGCTGTTAATTCTTGAATGTTTAATGTTCTTTATAGATACAGTGAATGGGGTTTCTTTCTTGTTTGTTCCTCTGCATTCAGTTTTTGCGGGTTTAATCTATGTCTTGAGACTCTGCCGTACAAACTGACTTCTCATAGTGTGGGATTTCCTTGGATTTTGTGGTAGTGTCATTTATAAGCAGTTTTAAACATCTTTTATGTTAGTCTCTTTTATATCTGCTTCATCCTTTTTTAGTGCTGTTTTAAGGGTGTATTTCTAGGGTGTCTCTACTGGAATTACTTTTGGCCTGTGGTTCCCAGCATTTTGGGGTGGTCACCGTCATCTGCTCTTCCGAGTGTGTCGTTGGTATTCTTAATCAGGCACATGCCGTAAATTAAAATTTATTGAGCATCTTCTTGGCATCCGTGGAAATACTCTCCAGCTTTTACTGCCCTGTCGCCCTATCGAGTTCAGCTTTCTGTTTACCTCTCTGGAATTCCTGAGATGACCCCTCCCTGGGGAGAGGGAACGATTCTTTTGATGGGGCTCCCGTGTTCTGTTTGCCAAGTGGAATTTCAGATTCAAGTTTAAACAGAAGGGCCTGAAATTTTCTTCTGTCATGCTGTCCTGACAGGTTTAGGCCCTGCACCTTATTTAGTCCACAAGACGAACCGGGCGCTTTTTCTGTTTTCTGTGAGCGTTTGCTGAGCCTGTCGGTACCCGCAGCCTGCGTCACTCACCGGTCAGGGAACGCCTCGGGTCTGCTGCCTGCTCTCAAACACTCGAAGTCTGGGCTTCGGTAAGCTAAGAACATGCCCGTGTCTCTGGACTTTATGCAATTTTATATTCTCCGGGCAGACATTCGATACGCCTGTTTCCTGTTATCCGCGGTACATCTTCCTGCTCTGCGATCCTGTCTGTCTTTTATCCTCGCCTGTCTTTTTGAGGCATGACAAGCAACACTGCCAGAATATTCCAGATGCTTCGAACAGGCAGAAGGCATTGCTTTTGTTGTTATTGTTCTTTTATGGGGTTGTTTCTGGTAAATAACATTGTTTTTAGTCATTCATTATGCACAGAGTGAAATGTCCTGGGCTAAATGGAATTCTAATTTTCTGAATATAACCTTCTCTTATATACTAAAGTTGTCTAGCAGAGTGCTCTTTCACTAGCAATATTTTTAAAATATTGCTAAGTTTGGAGAAATCTGGTACTCAGACCCAGTGGACAGAGTGCCAGAAGCAATATTCAGTGTCCCAACTCAGTGAGGTACTGGGGGCAGGGGAGGGAAAGTGGAGTATTTTGGGCTATAAATCTTTGTTTTCTTGTGGTGTCCGTCACATGCGTGTCACATGATGTGTCCTCCCTCATTTGCCTTCACGCCAACGAACAGGAGGCAACAAGGTTTAGGGGTTCAGAACTTTGCAACCAGGCTGCCTGGGTGCAAATCCTGCCTCTCACATTGTATGACTTCGGGCAATAACTTTTCTGTCCCTCACTTTCTTCATCTGTAGAGTGGAGTAATAATAATAATACCCACCTCGCAGAGTTGTTGAGGGTTTCGTGAATCAATCAGTGTAAAGCACTTAGAACATGACGGACGTTGTATAAATCTATTACCATCATCATCTGAATCTGAATCTAGAAGGTTTTTCGCGTTAAGAGAAGCTTTTACGTTTTGGTCAGAAAGATGAAAATCTCCCATCTCTGCTCCAGGCACACAGAAATAATAGAGATAATAATACTGTTAAAGTATCTTTTTAATTTTTTATCTTTACTTATAAATTTTATTTTTTAATATTTTAATTGTTACTTGAAATTTGTATTAATGTGTAATGTTATACGAATAGTACCTGTTTACATATTATATTTAATAGCGTAACTTTAAATTATAAAATAAAAATATTTTAAATTGAAAAATAAAAACTTGGATCCTTTTAAACCAAGTTGCGAATCGGGAGGCCTGGTCAGAGTCTGGGAAAGGGAATGGCAGTGCGCTCTGGGGCACTGTGTGGACCTGAGGCGGGACAGCCCTTCCCAGCGGGGACAGAGGCAGAGGGAAAGTCCCCACTGCCCGCCCCG
>NW_011889162.1:486590-487986 GCF_000151845.1 Pteropus vampyrus | reverse complement strand
CATCTAACAGACAGACACCTAGACAGACCCCGACACCCGCGGGTGCCCCCTCGGCTGGGGAACGCCAGGGTCCTGCCCACCCCCGCACCCCCTGCGAAGCCCACTGGTGATAAGCCCCTTCCCAGACACACTGATTCTTGGATAGTACAGAAAAAAAAAAAAAGCCGGAAGCCTCTGACTGGCGACACCTCACCTGTCGCCCCCTTAAGCCTTGGGTAGAAGGAGGCTCTCGACTGTGTGCTGCTGCCCCAGGTCGGCCTTGGCCTTGGGAGAGGACACACCTCCCCCTCACTCTCCACAATCTGGCTGCCTGTCCACTCCCTCCGCCCGCACAACCGGACCCGAGGGCCCTGGAGCCGGCCAGGGCAGCCCACAGAGGCCGCCTCCCCGGCCAGGGTCCGCGCCTTGCTCTTCACCCTACGTCATGGTCGTAAGGTTCCCAGTCGGTGCCTAGAGCTGCAATTCATTGTTTCACTGCTGTGGAATAGTCTGTTTATCCACCCTCGTTGGCGGACCCTGGCGTTATCTCCAGGTTTTCGCTGTTACCAAGGTTATTCTTGGTTCAGATTTACTAGAGACTCTGGGGTGTGATTGTCCCTTCTGGGGTATGCGCCTGTTCAACTTTACAAGATGATACTGAATTACCTCCCAAAGTGGTCGTTCCAGCTTATACTCCATCAGCCCTGTACGTGGACAAGTCAGTTAATTAGTCTGCTTATCAAGTTCAACTCTGGCTTGACAGGTATAGTGAGGACTCACTTTATATCATTTAGATGAAAGGTTTCTAAAATTATTTATTTGATAATGGCAGTGGTCATATCCAAAAATCACATGCGCATCAAAACAGCAAATAGATTGTCTGGGGAGCCTCGTGACTGCATGCAGCTCACGCTGATGATGCATTATGTTTGTTACACCAGACGCCCAGCGTGGATGCCTCACGAAGCAACCATGACTCATTTTATCTAAACTCTGTCTTTCCTCAGAATGTATAATAAGATGTGGCATCAGACCCAAGAAGCCCTCAATTCTTTGCTTGACAAAGAGTCTCAGAATATCACGGAACCACGCAGAAGTCAAGTTTTCATCTTCCAGACATTGGCCACCTTCTACATAAAATACGTGCAGATCTTCAGAAACCTGGAGAACGCCTATGACCAGATCGTCCACCCGCAGAAACGGATCCTGATCCGAAAAGTCCTGGATGGGGTGATGGGCCGCATCCTGGAGCTGAAGAACGAGATGGTCAACCTGGAGTTAACGGAGTTCCACTACTTCGACGACATCCTGCAGGACCTGAAGCTGGCTCCCGTGAGTGCTCGGCTTTCCTCGGGCTTCTGAGTTTCTTCGTGTTTTAGATAAGATAATGGGGCAGTGAACACACAATGCAACTGTA
>NW_011889162.1:477014-486190 GCF_000151845.1 Pteropus vampyrus | reverse complement strand
AAAGCAATGAATGAACAGGACAGACAAACAGAGACTCATGGACATGGACAATAGACTAGTGGTTACCAGAGGATAGGGGCAGAGGGGGAACGAAGGAGGTAAATGTAGTAAAAGGGGTCAAATATGTGGTGACAGAAAGAAATCTAACTATGGACAGTGAACACACAATGAAATATGTAAATATGCCTTACTGCTAAATTGTACACCTAAAACATACTGGATTTTGTTAACCAATGTTACCATAAGAAAAAAAATTAAAAATAAATTAAAAAAAAAAAAAAGATACGTAGGCCTGTAGCCGATGCGCTCCAGACGGTGTAGACGCACTTACTAGCCGGTTGCTATGCGAGCAGTCGGAGGGGACCCCTTCCGGTAGGCCCTGGACCCGGATTGGGTTTCTCCAGTTTGGGGCGCAGAAGAATCACTCCATTCTGTTGGAAGCCAAGGTTATCGTGGTCTTGCTTGTCGCCGGGGTGTCTGTCCAGGCCTGTTGGGATGGAGTAGGCCACCCCCTTCCCAAATATCCTGTGGCACGAAAGCCCCCCGAGCATCATCAGCAGCGCCCCCGCTCCGGTTTCCAGAGGCAGCCTCTCTGGGCTTCAGCTCCCATCACGTTCTGGAGGAGCAGCCTCTGGTTGCTGCCCCCTTCCTCCCAGGTGGATGCACCTCCTCCTTCGCTTTGGGTGAGTGGTGACTCAGGGATCTTCTCCCCAGCCCCTGGAGCTCTCCCTGCTGGCGCCTGTGGCCACAGCGCCCTCCCGTGGGCGTTCCACCCCTCGCCCTCACTGCCACCACCCAGTCTCTGCCGAGGTTCTGTGTCTGGCCGGGTCTGCCAGGGACAGGTGGACACCTCACGTCAGCGTCATGGTCCCATGAGTTCAGGCTTCATTTTGCAAGAAACGTTTCCATAAAGTGACATTCAAAGGATAACACGTTTAATTTTCTACATGGGATTTAATGTTCCTTCCTTTTGAAAATATTTGGGCTTCTACAAAGGTTAAGTTTCTTTCTGGGACAGATTTCCTAGCGTGAGTGCGTTCTGTTCCAGTGGACCAGAGAGGGTAACTGAGCTGAATGAGGTGCCGGACAACGCACCGCAGCCTTCGCGCTCATTGCGTCCGTTTGGGAGAGCGTGGACCGACGGGCCAGATTTTTTTAGGTCACGTGTACTTTACATACCCATATGAAAATATCACGAACAACTTAAGGGAAATGTGAAATAAATAGTCATTAAATCATATTCCTAAATGTAATCAATAACGTAATATTAAATTAATTAATTTCATTCTAAACGTATTAAATAATATTCCTAAATTTAAGAAATAAGAAGTCTATGAAATTTATATGGTGGATTCCTTCAGTTTTTCCCCTGCTTTTCTTACTGCTTCAGTCAGCCCTCTGCTTTGAAGGCCGTGGTGTTGAGGGGGATGATGGAGCGGTGAGCATTGAGAGGGATGATGGAGCCGTGAGCGTTGAGAGGGATGATGGAGCTGTGAGCATTGAGAGGGATGATGGAGCCATGAACATTGAGAGGGATGATGGAGCCGTGAGCATTGAGAGGGTTGATGGAGCCGTGAACATTGAGAGGGATGATGAATGAGTGACATCGTCAAGGAAGCATTCATGGCAGGACACTATCAACAGTCTTGGAAGGTGCAGATGGAGCCATGTCACGGCACTGAGGTCCAGCTGATTAGAGGGTGCATCCAACAGCAGAAGCATGGACTCCATAAACACTGCCCTGGCCAGGGAGACACAGCAACCTCTGGAAACTTCTCTGTGGCCCAGTCCTGCATTTCAGGGTGGAACCCCAGACCGCTCTGTATCTGGGCTTCTGTGGCTTTGTCACCCGCATAGCCCACAGCTTCCCTAGGTCTTGCTGGGCCAGCACCCGGCTATTTGTACACTATGACCAGCACCTCTGACCACAGGTGATTAGTCCAGGGATGGACACCGTGGTGGCTGCAACGTCCAGTCCTTCCTTGAGAGATCCCGAACCGGGACAGAGAGACCAGTTTCTGTCTCAGGGTCTGAACTGGCGTCTCCCAAACTTGTGAGGAGTTGCAGACTTTATTCACCGGATGTGTAGGAAGCTGCTCTTCAGAGCAAAGGGGGCGGGGTGAGAACAGTGCAGACCCACCGAGAGGAGCAGCGGTAACTGGCAGAGTCCCGAAGGTGTCCTCATGCCCGGATCCCCGCCTGTTGCTGACAGACATCCAGCTATGCCCCTGCCCCGGTGCCACGAGGTCCCAAATCCTCCCGTCAGTGTCCCCTTTTGGCTAACCTAGCCAGGACACTGTTTCTGGAACTTGCCAGATAAGGAGGCTTTCCTGACAGGTCCCCTAATGTAGAGAAACGTGAAGGGGAGACAGTTTCCCTGCCACCAGACGTTTCCTCGATTCGACCCCCGGAGACTAGAACCCACGGCAGTGGGGCGGACACGTCTCGCGGACGGAGACCCGGCAGGAAGCCCACGGCGACGATGGCCGTCTTCCTCTCTTCCATGCCCGACGGCGGTTTCCTCCCCCTCCGAACCCTAACTATAATTTTAGGGTTCTACATAGACAATGGGAGCCATGTCCATAAAGTTCGTGTCTTAAAAGTTAGACACATTTGACACTTGAACATGCTTATTAATAAACAAAATCACAACATAGAAATATAGTCATTCTCCTCTGACTGTCCCCCACTCCCAGGCCACTGGATCCTGGAAGCTCACGCTTAGTCCCCCCCAGATACGCCATTAGACTAAGAAAGGTTCAGTTTTCAAAAACGATTGCCACCTCCCAGAAGCCACTTCCCAACCAGGCCCTCAGAGAGACACCCCTCTACGCCATGATGCTTATTTACCGAAGGCCTGTTCCCAATTCCCAGGTTTGAGAGGAGTGTGTGGGGGGCCACACCCGAATGGGAAAGAAGGAAGCACTGATCCTGCAGACGAGAACCTGAGCTTCCCCAGTCATCCGATCTAGCAGAAGGCAGCGGGGCGTGTGTGAAACAGTATCTAGGACAGCGTTTCTCAGTGGGGTTGGCCAAGGGCCACCCACAATACGCGTTCAGTAACCCTTGTGTGGTCTTGCTTTTTGAACTTGGACTGGTAAATACTCCTTTGACCTCCACTAATTTGAAATATTTGGTGATGTACAGAAGAATGTAAGGTTATATTTATTGTATAAAAAACAAGGTTTCTAATAAATTAATTCTTAAAATCATGTTTGTAATGTGGTAATTTAGGTAAAACAAACAGAATTATTAGAAAAATTGTCACCATTTACGTACAAATAGTTGCTGGCGTTGATAAATGATTAGGTTTAATTCAAAGAACTCGACGGCTCTATACTTTGCTATTCTAATTTGCATTATTATTTTAGATAGGCCGCGATGCTATTGTATTTCTTTAAAAAATTATTCTTATTAGTTAATTGAGTTGAATTAGTTCATTGATATGAATGACTAGTTTCACCGTAATAATTAAAACAAGGGACGTGGCTACAATTTTCCTTTTTGACTTCGTGTCTTCTTAGCGGTAACAAATTCTCTTCAGTCCACGGAGCTCATCTTCTCTTCAGTGAGGGTGGGAAACAAAGCCAGTCCCTTGATTCACACGTCCTTACTGTATATTTTAAATAGAATTGAGTCCTGGAATCGTGACAAAAACGCTCTTCTGCTTATTTTTTGTCTTCTCTAGGAACAATTAGACATTCCCATACCCAAGTATTTTTTGAAGGAGAAGCTAGAAATAATAAAAGGAAGAGAGAAAATCCTCGCTCAGATATTAGCCGACTCTGGATTGGACATGTCTGAACTGGTTCGTACATCATTTTAACAAACGTTATCCCGTTATCTGTAAAACCTCCTTTTTCTGCTCCTAATGAAGAAAGAGTTATATGACTTTTCAGTGTGAGGAGAACAGCACCCTTGCCCCTTGTCATTCAGTGTATAAGGAGCTGTCGTTGGTGATTCATAACCATTACTTTTCAAGAACTTCGAAATAAAGATCAAAACGTGATGGTTAAATCAGTGTCTCTAAGGTTGAGTAGATTATCAGCCCCGTGTAACCTTCCATCTCGGATCCACCTCGCCTGAGTCAGATGCTGAATGTTGTTCACATAAAATAATTATGTGCTAAGATAACTTACCAAGAACTCGAAAGTTATTGCACGTTCTAAAAATGCTGATTGACCTTTTATAACTTCAGGTTGAGTTATAAAAGGTGTTTGGATCACCTCGAGTGGACTGTCTGTGGAGAAAGAGAAAGAAAAAAATCCTTTCTCTTTCTCTTAGCCACCCCCAACCACCACCCCTCAGAGAGCAAAGGACGCATGGAGTCCAGTCAGTTCTCTGGCCCCGAACCTCCTTCGTCCCCAGCATCGAGCACCTCCAGCTCCTGCCTGTTTTCACAGCTGTTCTGTCCCATTTCCTTCTCCTGGGCAGTGACGTCCCACTCGACTCCCTGTGACAGGCTTTTTCAACCATCCTTTCCATGGGGATCTGCCACATCTGGCAAGTCAGCTTGTGCATTTCGGTGTCCTTCACTGCCTACCAAATCAGTGCCTCGTGCCTCTGGCGGGTCTTCGTGGCCCAAGCAGGAAGGCAGCAGTTGACTGTCCAAATGGGGACAATTCAGGGTGAACGGGGCACTATCAGCAACTAAGCTGCCACTGCGGATGCAGACCAGCGTGTGCATGTTGTGTGCACACACACACACGTGTGCACACACACGCATTATTACACAGAGAAGCGAGCACCCTGGGAACCGCAGCCCCGGTGATGAACCAGAGCACCCAGACTCGGGACCTCAGTGTCCTGCTCTGTGTCCTGATGAGGTGGCCACCGCCACCCTCTGAGACTCGGAACAGGCCTCAACCCGTGTTCGGGTTTTTTCCGATTCCCGCGGCCTCTCCCTGCGCCCCATCCGTGCATGAGGCTCTACCCGAGCCAGGGCACGTGCACAGCGTCACCCTCGCCCCAGGGACAACAGAGGGTTGGGGCCTGAGTCCACGCAGAGCCCCCTCCTCTGTGGAACAGCGTGCGTGTCTCTGTGTGCACACGCACATGCACACGCACACGCACACGCACACAGGAAAAAGGGGGCGAAAGAATATTTACTGAGAACTTGCAGAAGCCAGATGCTTTTCACGTACATTCTCATGAAATTCAGACTTTTTTCATACATAGTCTCATCCAGTATCACTCACGCAGGCCTCTGGATGCCCCGGCCCCGCTTGCTCTCACCCACGCTTTCCTCCAGAACAGCCCCTCACCTGACTTCGCTGCGACATTCCCCACCTGAGATCACCAGACAGCATTTTACTGCACGGGCCCGATTTCTCTCATGCTTCGCAGCACCCATCACGTTCGAATGTTCCAGAATGCACATCTGTAGATGCCGGACGACACTTCACATAAAGTTAATACTCCTGCAATGATTTCAGCGTTGGTCACACTCACTACATCATTCTGTAACTGATGTTAAAGTCAGCATTTCACTTCACGTGCATTTTACGTTTTACATTTTCGTATTAGAGATGTGTATTTAATTTATGTTTATACTTTTAAGTTAATGAAACATTGGTAGCAATTTCAAGTTTCCTTGAATCCATTTTATTGGCATTCCTAGTATAATTCTCAGCCAACATAAAATATTGTACAGCTAATTAGGATTTTGTTTGGAATGGCAGAGGAAAGCTTAAGGAATCCTTAAAAACGGGACCACAGCGCGAACATGGCAGATTATCAAAATATACATAATTCATGGGAAAATAATTAGTACTGAGCGGCTCTCACACTCTTTAGCAACAGTTTGGGAATGCTTTGCAAGGTTGGGTTGGAAGTAGCGAGTGATGTATCCGGGATCCGTTGGTGCACCTAACATGTTTAAACCCTGATTTCTCTCAAATGCCTTTTGCAGAAATACCCTGGAAAGAGTATACCCCTAGAAGAGGCCATAAAATTAATCCAGATCGCAGAGAGGGCACGGCAGGGTCGCCTGAGAGCGATATTCATGAAGCAGATCTTCCTTCGAGAATACAGAGCAAAGCAAGCCAGGCTCCTTGGAGAGAAAGGGGCGGATGTGGGGGCAGCCGCACTGCACATTCAGAAGGTGAGGATGTGGGTGCCGGAGCTGGACGCAGCCGGAGGTGCTCACCGCGGTGGCGGTCAGCTCTGGAGCTCGGAATTCCAAAATCCTACCTTTAGCAGAACTGGATTCGATTCCAGAAAGATTAATTATCTTACCCAGGGGAAACCATTAACTAAGCTTGATCATGTTTTTTGTTTGTTTGTTTGTTTGTTTGTTTTTAATTATAAATAGGTATAAAACACAGGGCATTTTCTTCAAATGTTTTTTGTTTTACTGTTGAGGTTTGATTGCTTTCGATAATTTTTTATTTTTCAATTACGGTTGACATACAATATTATATTAATTTCAGATATACGACATAGTGATTAGACATTTATAGAGCTCACAAAGTGATCACCCTGATAAATCTAGTACCCATCCGACACCATCCACAGTTATTCCAGTAGTATTGACTATATTCCCTATGCTGTACCTTACATCCCCGTGACTATTTTGTAATTAACAATGTCTATTTCTTAATCCCTTTTCCTTTTTAACCCCGCCCCATAATCCCCCTCCCGTCCAGCAACCACCAAAATGTTTTCTGTCTCTGTGAGTTTGTTTGTGTTTTGTTAGTTAACTTATTTTGTTCTTTAGAGTCTACGTAAAAGTGAAATCATATTTGTCTTTCTATGTCTGACTTAGCCACTCAGCACGACACCCTCTAGGTCCATCCACGTTGTTGCAAATGGCAAGATTTCATTCTTATCTTCAAGGGCTAGGTAATATTATATGTATTACATGTATCTCCTCTTCTTTATCCATTCATCCACTGATGGACGCCCAGGTGGCCTCCATATCTGGCCTATTGTAAATAATGCTGCAGCGAACATGTGGATGCCCACGTCCCTTCACAGTAGCGCCCTGGGTCCCTTCAGATAAGTACCCAGCAGTGGGATTCCAGGGTCCCTCTTTGTCTCTTGCTGTAGCTTCTGTTTTAAAGTCTATTTTGTCTGGTGTGAGTATTGCTTCTTCAGCTTTTTTCCCTCCAGTTTTATGAAATATCTTTTTCTATCTCTTTACTTTCCATCTATGTCTTTCAACGTGGAGTCTCCTGTAGGCGGCATATGTAAGGGTCTTATTCTCTTATCCACTCTGTGTCTTTTGATTGGAGTGTTGAATCCATTTACATTTAAAGTAATTGTTGATAGATATGTAGTCCTTGCCATTTATTATTCAAATTTTTTATCTTTTCTTCTTCTTAAAGAAGACCTTTTACCATTTCTTGTAATATTGGTTTGGCAGTGATGAACTCCTTTAGCCTTTTCTTGTCTAGGAAGCTCTGTCCTTTGATTCTAGATGATAACCTTGCTGGGTATAGTAATCTTGGTTGTAGGTCCTTGCTTTCCATCACTTTGAATATTTTGTGTTGATACCTTCTGTCCTGCAAAGTTTCTGTTGAGAAATCAGCTGACCGGCTCATGGGAGCTCCCTCGTGGGTAACTAACAGCTCTTCTCCTGCCGCTTAAGAGTCTCTCTCTGTCTTTCACCTTTGGCATTTTAATTATCTTGTGTTTTGGTGTGGGCCTCTTTGGGTTCATCTTGTTTAGAACTCTCTGCGCTTCCTGGGCTTGAACGTCTATTTCCTTTGCCAGGTTAGGGAAGTTTTCCATCATTATTTCTTCAACTAGATTTTCAAATCCTGGCTCTCTCGCTTCTCTTTCTGATGCCCCTATTATGCAAATGTTGGTACGCTTGATGTTATCCCAGAGGCCCCTCAAACCATCCTCGTTGTTCTAGATTCTTTTTCTTGTTGCTGTTCTGCTTGGGTGTTTTCTGCTGCCTTCTCTTCCAAATCACCGGTTCGATCCTCTGCTTCGTCTGGTCTGCCGTCGATTCCTTTTAATGATTTCTTCATTTCTGACTGGTTCTTTTTCTGCCTCCATTTCTGTGCTTTCTACATCTTTGTTGACGTTCTCACTGAGATCATCGAGCATCCTATAACCAGAGTTTCGAGCTCTGCGTGTATTAGATTCTTGCCTCCATTTCGTTTAGTTCTTTTCCTGAGCTTCGTTTTGTTCTTTCGTTTGGGACGTGTTTCTTTGTCTCCCCATTTTGGCTGCATATTAGGTAAGGCTGCTATGTCTCCTGATCTTAGTAGAGTGGCCTTATGTAGTAGGTATCCTGTGGGGCCCAGTAGTGCCGTCTCCCTGGTCACCTGAGCCATGTGCTGCACGTGTGTCCCTCGTGTGGGTTGTGTGTGCCCTCTGGTTGTAGTTGAGCCTTGATTGCTACTCGCGCGTCAGTCAGAGAGATTGATCCTCAGGCTGATTGGTCATGAGGACGGGCTGTGACTACGCTGGAGGAGTGTTGTGCGAGAGCTGACCCTACGGAGCAGGATTCACTTTACTGGGGCTCTGGTGCCCGCTCAGTCTGCCCATTGGGTGTGTCATTTGCGGACATGGTTGGGTGGTGCTCTGGGGTGGTCTGAAGCTGACCACTGGTTGTGTTGGTTCTGGGGCCTCTTGGGAGGGGCTCTGGTGTCAGCCAAGTTCAGCTATTGCCTGTGCCTTGCCCCGGGCCACTTGGTATGAGCTACAAAGTTATCTGCAGATGTTGCCAATTGTGCTGGCATTAGAGGCACCTGGGAGAGGCTTAGCTGTAAATTGAAGCCAGCTGCCACTAGTGCCGGGCTTGGGGCTGCTCAGCAAAGGGTCGGTGGCACACCGAGGCCAGGTACTGTTGTTTGGGGTTTGTGAACCTCTGAGAGATTTTAGGGAAATCCTCAGCGTGAATCGACACAGGCTGTTTATATGGAAAAGCCACTAGAAGTGGCTTGGGTGGGACCGGAAGTTAGGAGGGACGGGGCCTCAAAGAATCACATGGGTGGAGTGAGTGGCATCAGCCAAGTGATGGAGACTCAATATGACGGCCCCTGTGTCTGCTTGCCACATGAGAGAGGTCCCAGCAAAGGGACAGTGGCCTATGTCAGCACTTCTGTCTGGGAGAAAGCCGCCCCTCCAGCCCTTGCCCTGAAGCCAGACAACCCGGTTCCTCCCCGTGTGACCCTGGCGCCTCTCAAGCTGGGGCTCCCACGCTGGTGCTCAGACCGAGC
>NW_011889162.1:473733-476964 GCF_000151845.1 Pteropus vampyrus | reverse complement strand
AAGTTCAGCTATTGCCTGTGCCTTGCCCAGGGCCACTTGGTATGAGCTACAAAGTTATCTGCAGATGTTGCCAATTGTGCTGGCATTAGAGGCACCTGGGAGAGGCTTAGCTGTAAATTGAAGCCAGCTGCCACTAGTGCCGGGCTTGGGGCTGCTCAGCAAAGGGTCGGTGGCACACCGAGGCCAGGTACTGTTGTCTGGGGTTTGTGAACCTCTGAGAGATTTTAGGGAAATCCTCAGCGTGAGTCGACACAGGCTGTTTATATGGAAAAGCCACTAGAAGTGGCTTGGGTGGGACCGGAAGTTAGGAGGGGCGGGGCCTCAAAGAATCACATGGGTGGAGTGAGTGGCATCAGCCAAGTGATGGAGACTCCATATGACGGCCCCTGTGTCTGCTTGCCACATGAGAGAGGTCCCAGCAAAGGGACAGTGGCCTATGTCAGCACTTCTGTCTGGGAGAAAGCCGCCCCTCCAGCCCTTGCCCTGAAGCCAGACAACCCGGTTCCTCCCCGTGTGACCCTGGCGCCTCTCAAGCTGGGGCTCCCACGCTGGTGCTCAGACCGAGCGAGTCCAACAGCAGTGAGTCCGCCCCTGGGCGCTTAAGAGGAAAGTCTGTGATTCCCGCATCCCTGCATCCCACTCGGCCTCCACACAGCCAGAGGTCGTGGGGACTTTTCTTCCCGGCACCGGAACCCTGGGCTGGGAGCCTAGTATGGGGCCAGGACCCCTCACTCCTCAGGGGGAACCTCCGCAGCCGCGACATCCATGCCGATTCTCAACCCGATTCTCAACCGCCACATAGAAACATGGGACCAGCCCGTTCCGCGTCTCTGCCCTCTTACCAGTCTCAAGGTGGCCTCTTCTGTGCGTCCCCAGTTGTAGGACTCCTGCTCAGCCAGACCTCAGGTGGTTCTCACTGGTGGTGGTTCTGTAGCTTAGTGGTAATTGTGATGTGGTTGTGGGAGGAGGTTGGCACAGCGGCTCCCTGCTCCGCCACCTTGACTGGAAGCCCTCTTCTAATGTTTTTAAAGGTCATTGATAATCGTTGCAAAGAATGTTGGTAAGAATTCAGTGAGGTTATAAATTCTTAATGAATTTTTAAAAATACATCTACACACATGTATAATTACAGAAGGGATGCGAGGGTTAACATTTGCTAGCTTGCCAATGCATGTGTTATTCACACAAAATTCCGGCGACCATCACTGTAATCAGAACCTCGATGTCCCTTCTAAAAGCGGGACTGAGGTTTCCTGCCCTCTGTCAGATGAGCATCGTTGATTTGTACCCCATCTTTTTTCACATGGAGATTACATTGCTTACAGGAAAATGCATAAGATGCAATGTGACACAAATTAGAAATTGGCTAGAGAGAAAGTATAAGGACATGAAACAGAGTGGAAAGATCTTTAATTGTGTTTGAATGGGAGTAAGGGGAGGTGGGGAGAGACATATAAGAAACTGTTTTCTGTCAAGTTTCTGTGGGGATATGTAGTTTTAAACAATCATCTGAGTTCACAGCTTGAGTTGTACAATTCTTGGACATTATTGTAGTATATTTCCCCATGTTACTGCAGAAGTTTGGGGGGTTTTTTAAACCATGAATTTAACCCTTAGATCTACCCCTACACTTCTGCAACCTAGAAGTTTCTCTGGAAGAAACCCAAGTTGAGAAATCTCACTATTATAGTATCTCAGTATTATAGGCCATTTTTTTTGTCCCCCAACTTGATGAAGATTTAGTTGACATATGACATTGTGTAAGTTTAAGATGTGCATTATGATCCAGTACATGGATATATTGTAAAATGATTGCCACGGTTTGGTTAATCAACATATCCATCGCCTCACACAATTACCGTTTTGTCTTAGTGAGAACATTAAAGATCTGAGTTTTTAAGTCCTGCATTGTTAACTGTACTGTGTGTTATGTCCCCAGAATTAAGTTACCTTTGTCTGTGCTTTTGACCACCTTCACCCATTTCTGTCACCCGCCCCATCCCCAACCCATGGTAACTACAAATCTATTGTCTGTTTTTACAGCTTCAGTATTTTTAGATTCCACATATAAGCGACATCATACATTCTTTCTCTGACTTATTTCACTTATTCAGTGCCCTCAGGGTCCACCCATGTCGCCTCAACTGGCAGGATTTCCTTCTTTTTTATGGCTGAATAGTATTCCCTTGTGTGTATACAGCACATTTTCTTCTCTCATTCATCAGCGGACATTTAGGCTGTTTCCATGTCTTCGCTATCACTAATAATGCTGCAGTGAACATGGCGTACGGCTACCTCTTTGAGATACCGATTAGATTTGCTTTGGTTATTTGTCCAGAAATGGGATCGCCAGATCATCCGGCAGTTCCGTTTTTAATTTATTTCGTGTAACCTCCACGCTGTTTTCCGTAATGGCCATAACCCGTTCCATGCTCCCCAAGGGTGCACAAGGGTTTCCTTTTCTCCGTATCGTCACCAGCGTTGTCATCCCCTTTGGACAGTAGCCGTTCTAACAGGTGTGAGGCTGTCGCCGGGTCAGCAGTGTTTGCTACCCGGGTGGGCGAGTATGGGTCCCATCTGGTCCCTGGGTGGAGGGGCTGCCTCCAGTACCCCTTGTTCAGTAGGGTGGCGCTGGGACAAGGATCTGCTTCGGAGTCCGCAGCTGGGTCCTCCGACAGCAGTGTGCATGACTTCTGTAATTCATTCTTTCTTTAGAAATTCTACCTGTAGTCACAGAAGGGAAACTGTTCCATCAACACACACACGTGCACGACCTTGACTGCATAGCCATTATGTCACTCGGAACCTGCAGTTTACGGGGAGAAACTATGGCAGTGTGTCCTTTATTTTTTATATATTAAACAAGTAACCGTGTCTTTGTTTTCAGGTTTGGCGTGGTTTCTGTCAAAGTAAGAAAACAGAAAAAGAGCGGCAAGAGGAGATGGTATTCCTGGGAATGGTGAGTGTCCTTGCGCACGGACTGCGCATCTGCTTTTCTTAAAGATGATCCAATCCGTGAGACGCGTGTCTTCCTTAGAGAGCTCTCGGGGGCAGAAAGGAAATCAAAATAAGTGATCAGTGACTGAAGACGATGGAGTCACCTGTGTGACACAGACGCTTGCCCCGGGGGATCCGGAGACAGTGGGGCACGTCCGTTCACGGGTCCCTGGGAGAATCCGTGGACCACGCCACACGTGGAAACAGGCTCTGGGTCGCACGCCGGATGCTGTC
>NW_011889162.1:446552-472508 GCF_000151845.1 Pteropus vampyrus | reverse complement strand
AGTGATCGGTGACTGAAGACGATGGAGTCACCTGTGTGACACAGACGCTTGCCCCGGGGGATCCGGAGACAGTGGGGCACGTCCGTTCACGGGTCTCTGGGAGAATCCGTGGACCACGCCACATGCGGAAACAGGCTCTGGGTCGCGCGCCGGATGCCGTCCCCGTCGATGCCGGCGTGCACGTGAATTTATTAGTGTGCGGTTGTGCGAATGGGTTTGCGCCGATAGAGCCGCCTTTTTGGGGTGATTGTAGTGATTACTGAATCGGTTAGTTATCTCCTGCTGGGTGACAGTGTTCCCGCAGACCCGGCGGCTCACACATACACGTTTGTTCTTCTGGTCCCCGTGGGCCGGGAGTCTGGGCACGTCTTAGCGGGGTCTTCTGGCCGGGGTCCCACAGGCTGCAGCCCGGATGTCGGCTGGGGCTGGGGTCTCGTCTGAGGCTCCGTGTGGGAAGGGTCGGCGTGCAGGCTCATGTGGCCACCGACGGGACTCAGCTCTGGTGGCCATCAGATGGAAGGGCTGTTTTCGCTCAGCTTCGGGCCGTAGACGCCTCTCCATGTGGCGACGTGGTTCGCCAGAGCCAACGAGGGAACGAGTGGATGCTTAGGATCCCCTGTGGTGACCGCGGGAGTGGCCTGTTCAGGTTGGTTAGAAGCAAGTCACAGGGCCCAGCCACACTCAGGTGACAGGAGCGCAGGCGGGCGTGAGCGCCAGGAGGTGAGGAGAGTTGGGACTCTCGGGTCCTGTGCAAGGTCATTTCCCTCTGTCACCTGCATCGCCAAACCCCAGGCCATCGAAGAGGACCCTCTGCCTAGCCCCTGCTGGGCGAGGGGCGCGTTCCCGCACTGAGTTAGAGGCGCTGGGGCGAGCCACATCGCTTGGCGCCCCGTGTCTCATGCCCAGATAAATATATTGAAATGGTGACATTGATAAATACAACGACGGGGACTTTGAACATACTAATCGCATACAGAGCTCTGGTGAGGCCGGTCAAGAACAGAAGGAAAGAAAACACAAATGCTCTGTACGTAACCACAGATGCTCACTGACAGGTTTACAGAATATTAGATAATATGAATTACTCTGGTAATAAGTTAGAAAATATTGAACCCAGGTTATCTAGGGAAGTATACGTATCAAAACTGAGCAAAGAGGTCCAATACCTGCATAACCAGCCCCCGTGGCGAATGCTGAGGTTTTCAAAGTCCCTGTGTTATTTTGGGTCCAGTGAGAAGCAGGTACCAAGAAGTAAAAAAGTAAACGCAGTTTATACTTTTTTACCAATTAATGGATATGGTGTGATTACTGAATCGGTTAGTTATCTCCTGCTGGGTGACAGTGTTCCCGCAGACCCGGCGGCTCACACATACACGTTTGTTCTTCTGGTCCCTGTGGGCCGGGAGTCTGGGCACGTCTTAGCGGGGTCTTCTGGCCGGGGTCCCACAGGCTGCAGCCCGGATGTCGGCTGGGGCTGGGGTCTTGTCTGAGGCTCCGTGTGGGAAGGGTCGGCGTGCAGGCTCGTGTGGCCACCGACGGGACTCAGCTCTGGTGGCCATCAGATGGAAGGGCTGTTTTCGCTCAGCTTCAGGCCGTACATGCCTCTCCATGTGGCGACGTGGTTCGCCAGAGCCAACGAGGGAACGAGTGGATGCTTAGGATCCCCTGCGGTGACCGCGGGAGTGGCCTGTTCAGGTTGGTTAGAAGCAAGTCACAGGGCCCAGCCACACTCAGGTGACAGGAGCGCAGGCGGGCGTGAGCGCCAGGAGGTGAGGAGAGTTGGGACTCCCGGGTCCTGTGCAAGGTCATTTCCCTCTGTCACCTGCATCGCCAAACCCCAGGCCTTCGAGGAGGACCCTCTGCCTAGCCCCTCCTGGGCGAGGGGCGCGTTCCCGCACTGAGTTAGAGGCGCTGGGGCGAGCCACATCGCTTGGCGCCCCGTGTCTCATGCCCAGATAAATATATTGAAATGGTGACATTGATAAATACAACGACGGGGACTTTGAACATACTAATCGCATACAGAGCTCTGGTGAGGCCGGTCAAGAACAGAAGGAAAGAAAACACAAATGCTCTGTACGTAACCACAGATGCTCACTGACAGGTTTACAGAATATTAGATAATATGAATTACTCTGGTAATAAGTTAGAAAATATTGAACGGAGGTTATCTAGGGAAGTATACGTATCAAAACTGAGCAAAGAGGTCCAATACCTGCATAACCAGCCCCCGTGGCGAATGCTGAGGTTTTCAAAGTCCCTGTGTTATTTTGGGTCCAGTGAGAAGCAGGTACCAAGAAGTGAAAAAGCAAATGCAGTTTATACTTTTTTACCAATTAATGGTTATGGTTCCTTTCATATTATTATTTTCTTTTTGCGTTTGTTACATTTTCGAGTATCGCGCGCCCATTCTTACTTTTAGAGAAAAGAAATCTCATGAGCTCCAGCCTGTGGCTGACGCGGAGCAGAGCGGAAGGCCCTGTGGGTCCCTTTGCTCTGTGGTCGGCCATAAACGCGACTGTCTAAGCCGCATTTCCTTATGTCTTGTATACAAATATTAAAATTTCCTTTCTGAGATTTTAGGGCTTAAATTAAAATATCTTATCAGTGATATTATTAATATCAGAAAAAACCATAATTTACTCCCACATTCAGGGTTTTGCTGTGTAATTGTCACCGACTTCACAATGGCATATTCTGAAACAGTCCGTTCCAGAGTCCTTACGTTGTCCTCCGGCCCCGCACCCCGGCATCCCCAAGGCTTCCGTGCACCGCCTCTGTTATCAGCACGGATTTGAAAGTGCGAATTCTTTTGCTTGGTGAAGGAAGTCGCCCGCACGTCCCAGACACTTGCAAGAGCGTGGTTTCCTGGTGAAGGGCAGCGTGTCACTGCGCACGCGTTTACAAAGTCTCAGTTGTGACATCCAGGCTTTATTGTCTTTAAAAAATGATAAATCATGCCAGAGTGGCAAATACGATTTTAAAAATACCTTAACTTTACCACCTAGTTTCTTGATTTCCTTTCCCTTTGATCTTTGAATTTCAAAAATAAGTCAACATTTATTTTGGGATTCGAAAATCCCTGGGGATGCCGGCCCATCTTTTATTTTCTGTTTGTTTAGTCACACTATGAGAATCAAGTGAGTGAGCGATCTCTGCCAGCTGTCACAGATTTTTATAATTTAAAAAAAAAAATGACTGGGTGGAATATTATGCAGTCATAAAAAAGAAGCAAATCCTGACACAGGCCACGACATGGATGAACTTTGAGGGCATCGTGCTAAGTAAAATAAGCCAGTCGCAAAAAGACAAACACTGTGAATCTGTTTCTGTGCGGTATCTAAAGTAGGCAGACTCAGAAACAAGGTAGAACGGTAGTCCCCAGGGCTGGGGGGGAAAGAGATAGGGAGTTGTTCAGTGCGGACAGAGTTTTAGTTTTACAAAATGAAAAAGTTCTCCAGATCCGTCACACGACAGTGTGAATATACTTAATACTAAGCGAAATACTTAAAAATGGCTAAGATAGTAAATTTTATGTTATATGTTTTTCGCCACAGTTTCTTAAAAATTTACTGGAACATTGACATGTATACCGAAATGGTTCTACATAAATCATGATTATTCACGAATAACCCAAAAAAGATAAATTAAAAACTAAACGAGGTACAATATTTCATTGAATCTAAGATGTTATCGATCGTAAAATACATCATGATTTTTATTTGCCATTAAAGAAAAATTGTTTAGTCAAATAAACCAAAACATCCTTCATTATAATACACAGCCATCCTTAATTTTAGAAATGTTAAATTGTAAAAAAAGATGCATCTAAGAATTGGTGAAATAGGGCGAGTTGTGTCTGCCTTATGCAACAAAAAAAAAAAAAAGATTTTGCAAGTTATAATTATTGACAAGAGTGTTACGCAATGCTTGTTCTCATGCATGAGTTAAATCAATTCAGCCTCTCTGAACGACCGTTGGCAGGCTGCAACAAGACCGTTAAAATACTTACGTCCTTCACCACCAATTCTATCTTAAGGAAGTCATCAGAAATTGAGATTTATGTGCGTGGAAGTTTTCTCGTGCTGTTTTTAATCATGAAAATTGGAAGTAGCTATGCTAGTGTTCTAGAACAGAGATATAGTTAGTTAGATAATTGGTGACGGGCCTGCATTAATGTGGTAATTGCCAACATTGAAAACATATATTCGTGACTAATTTACGATGACATGACAATGCTCAAAGTGAAAATACAGGAGTTAGAACTGTACATAACTATGTTTCAACTAAACATGAATACACACATTCATGCACATACAAAAGAAAGAAGGGAAATGTACCGAATTCAAATAGTGTTCATTTTTTTAATGTGGGACTTTGGAAGATTTTTTTTTGTCTATACTTGTCTATATTTTCCCAAATGCTTAAATGTTACTTCATTAGCTGGGGAAAAAAATTACACATTTAAAAATAAAAGCAGATGGCCATAGAATATTACCATTTTTTTTTCCTCCTACGATCCACGGATCGTTTGTTGGCTACGTCATGTGGATAGGTCGTGACGTGACACTGTGTCTCGGTTCCGCCCTTAAGGGGCACACAGGCATATGATGTAACGATGAAAACAACAGTCACCTCCAGTCTTCTACTTTAAATATCAAACTCGCAGGCAGCAGATCCACTGAAAATGGTCTAAGCGTAACGGGAAAGTCTACATCAGCAGCGATTTCGATTCAACAGATTCCTTACGACTCCACCTGCGTTCACTGAGCATCTAGTCTGTTCACACGCCAGGAGCTTAGGGACCAGCCAGATGGCATTTCTTCATCCTGGGGTCTTAGTATCTTACATCGATACCACAGGAAGATAAAATTACATGTTTCTGACTATGATTTTTCTGTTTTACTTTGTAGTTTATATCTGCTCAGCTCACTTTTTTTTTTTTAAGTCTATTTTCAGCAATACAGAATTTGGATAGTATGGTGAGCAGTTTGTCTGTTTTTTATTAAATGTGACTTTCTCCAGTTTGCTTTTCTTTTTTTTTTGGTACGTCTCCTCTCGATATTCACGTGTTATTGAAATTTTACGCTGTTGAGAAATATATGGATTCAATTTATAAAGAATGATATCTTGTGTTTACTGACTGATAACCATAAAAATAAATTACCCAAGTCTAAGAAATGTTTTCGGTCTAATATATTTTTCACTCTATCACTAATTAAGATATTGTTCGCTCATTTTAAGTTTTCATTTTTCCTTTAATTCATGTTGTCGTATCACGCCCGTGTAGAAACCACTGACTTATCTGATCAGAACTGAGCTTGTGTCTTTATTGGAAGCCTGGCACATTTCCAGGGGTGACTGGTGAGTCACTGAAACCAGAATTAGAGCAAGAAACATCATTATGCCTTTAATTCCTGACCAAATGTTTTTCTTGCCATTGTCATATAAATTTTTTCGATATTGCCATTTTAAATATTTATATTCTAAAATCTACAAAGGAAAATAAACAGCACTCTAAAAATTCATGTGCAGTCATTTTAATTGGCACAGCCAACGGAGTGGATCAAGGAAGGAAACTTAATGAATGTAATACATTTCCTTCCGCGGGTCCTTCGAAATAATGTGTCCTGCAGTCATGACCATCATATATTTTATGTTACCCCGAAGCTATCAATGTTTGCATTATAATGAACAGTGGGGGGGAGGGTGCTTATTAAAGAGAAAGAACTGTCACGTTGAAATGCATCAACCGAATCCTCGAAGCACCATAAAACCCTGCTCACTTTCAAATCCTGACATGAAACAAGCTTCATGCCAGATTATTCTTTGGTCAGTAAATTAGACTTCTTTCTTATTAAGCGAATACCCAAAACCGAGTAGGAGCTTGGGCACCCAGCGAGCACTGCCTTCCGGGCCGCATTTGGGAAGGCGGTGTGCAGTGTCCTGCGCTTCCGTGCCCTCGGTCAGCATGTTCACGGGGAGTGGCCATCCAAGCCACAATGAGCAAAGAATCAAAATGAAACGCTCTTTAATGATCACATTTTAGTTTCAGCCAAAACCATGTCATCCAACTCGGTCATGCGTATTATTCATTATATTCGTCTTTAAATGACATTTGATTGTTTCTAGATATAAGTTTATTCTCAAAAAGACGAATTTACCACTGTTTACGGGGTTTCGTTTTGCTTTGCTTTAGTTTTGTTAATATATTTTAAATACAAAAGAGCCGTTCCGTGAGTGTCCCGGGGGAGGTGGCATCCTGCAAAGGCGTGCCTGTCTCAACGCACGGGCTCTTTGAAGGCTTTGCTCCGCCTTGTTGAGGAAGAAGCAGGTGCCCAGGGGCCAGCCGGGAATGTGTGCCCATCTACCATGTGGGCAGCGGGGGGACTTCGAGCCACATACCTCCCCTCTCTCTGAGCCTCAGTTTCTTCTTCGTAAGAGCAGAATAGGGCTACCGATTTTGCAGAGCTGTGAGAAGGACTTCCAGGAACGATGGCTGATGTTGATCATGTTGGAACATTACAGGACGTTGTCATGACAACCGAATGATTTCCTACCATGGAAAACTATCAAGCATGATCAACTTTTCTGTAACAAAACACGAAATATTTCAAAGTCAGTTGTAGCATAAAACGTGCAGGCCACACTGATTTCAAAATGTGTCCTATTTGGGCCTTTATTATTTGCTGCTGAGATTCATTAGCCGTGGTGTTGGAGCAGCAGGTCTGAGTCTAATGTGCAGCTGCCTCATCCAGTGGCACGGGGAGGGCTGTTAAGGTGGCAGGTGCTGCCCGCACACACGCACACTGCGTGCGCTGTGCCAGAGGGCGTTTGCATACCGGGATAAGCGGTGATCCCGGCACAGGTGTGTGTGACAGGCCCTTAGGCTCAGCAAGGAGGCCAGGGCTCCACTGATGACACTGAATAATCTCTGCGGTTTCAAAAGTCCACTGCAAGCGGTTTGGGGGGAAAAAAGGAAAAGTTACCATTTTCTTTTGCATTATTTGGGTTTTTACAATCCAGTGACTTGGGAACCTTTAGTTTAATTTTAAGTTGTTTTTATTATTGTGATTGTCCTGTTTGTTCCTTGTGCCAGGTCTCCAGGTCATCAGAAATTAAGTGATTAGTGGTTACCAGGAGATGTAGGGGAGGGGGGGAGGTAGATGGGATAAAAAAAAATTTTTTTCTTAAAAAAAAAGAGATTAAACGATGAAAAGAATTCTTTTCCTTATCCTCCCTTTTGTCTCCTGGTCCCAGTATTTTTACTCCACATCTTAAGGCAGGAAATTTGTCTGATTTATCTCAGATTAAGGCCCAGTACAAAGTCCTCTAAGTGGTTGAGACCATGAACTCTGGAGCCAGCCCAGGTTCAGATTCTGGCTTCGCCGTTTACTTGCTGTGTGAACTTGTCTGGTAACCTGACTTCTCGGTGCCGTGATGTCCACGTATGCAAAATGGAGATCGTCATCACGCTTTGCTCACAGAGTTAAGTTTTAAAGAAACCGATCTCTGCAAAGCGTTTCAAATAGCGTCTGACGAATCGCACGCAGTAAGCACCCGAGAAGCGTTAGCTGTTATTTTTCTTCCAGTGGCTTCTAATCCTGGGCTTAGATGTTCGCACCATTCATTCACGATTCAGAAATGCTTATTAAATGGCCATTTTTACCCATCGAGAAGAGCCGGGATCAAAAAGGTTAATGGCACAATGCTAGCAAGGTGCAGAAAAACAGTCTGCCGTGCCCTGCTGTGAGGAGAGGCAGCCGGGCAGCCTCTTTGCGAGGCAGAGCAGCAACATCATGTAAAATCACAAACGCGTGCTTTTTAGAAGGTGCGATCAATAGTACCCGTTAAAAACCGTTTCCAGACAAAATGGTTTCAGTCAGAAGAAGCCCGCCGATGGAGAGAAACAGCAAAGCAGAGTCCAGAAACGGACGCCTCAGTGCCAGGACCAGCCTGCCACTCCGGCCGTGCGACCCCGGACGGGCGCCTCGACCTCTCTGTGCCTCAGTTTGCTCATGTATAAAAAGCAAATAATAACGGCACCTACGCCTCGGGCTACTATGAGGAATAAGTTAGTAAGTATTTGTAAACCGCTTGAAATAGTGCCTCGCAAACTGGAAGTGCCATCGAAGGGTTTATTTTAAAGCATTTTCAAAGAAAGGACACACAAGTAGCAGGCTAAGCTTCCACCGCTAATCAATTATAAGCTCAACGAGACTGTGTTCCAGCCCCTGTCCCAATTAAGTGCATTTTAAAACCACTGAAATATTTTTAGAAATTAGTCTGAATGGAGTTGAAAATTTGGTGTTCTTTAGTGGTTTTTCACCCACTAAAACTGTGGCATCCTAAAATAAAGACTTGTGAGCGTAGACAGAACCACCGGCTCTGAGTCTCCACATGATCTTTCCTCCACTTCTGCTGGCTTCGTCTTTATGAGGAGGTGGATTTGGATAAACACAGATCTATAAATGCAGATATATCACTCTGAAATGAAATGATGAAACAAAATGGCTTACTCTCATAAACTAACAGACACACGATCTTAAAATGGACCCACTCAGGGGCAGTTCACCCACAGCGTGGGGCATTCATTTCATGGGCAGGATCAGCGAGGCAGGTGACCTGGCCGGACGAGCTGAGGGTGATGGCCTCCCGATGCACGCGCTGCCTTCAGGGGGCGGCCGGGGCTAATTAATCTCTGCCACCAAGGACGGCAAGGGACCCCACAGGGTGGTCATTAGATGCTCGCCTCCCCCTTGCTGCTGGCTTCGCCTTCAGGGACAGCCACGCACGGCGAAGAAACCGAACCCCCCACGAGGACGACAAAGTCACCCTCGTTAAATCACTTATTTGCAAGTGTATTT
Organism: Pteropus vampyrus; assembly: GCF_000151845.1. Taxonomy (NCBI): domain Eukaryota; kingdom Metazoa; phylum Chordata; class Mammalia; order Chiroptera; family Pteropodidae; genus Pteropus; species Pteropus vampyrus. Next base: position 463,641 of record NW_011889162.1, on the reverse strand, counting down.
GTGACTGATAAATTGAACAGATTTCCATGTGGACAAATGCCCATTTTATCTCACTAATTTGAACATGGATTTTTAAAGACAAAGCCCATGAAACATTAGATAAGCATTTTAAGTTAATGGACCACAGAGTCCTATTTCCCCACAAACCCGGGAAGCATCATCTTATGTCCTGTTTTTACAGCAACATCAATTATTAATATGTATATTTTTGCTGACAGAGGACCTCGCCATAGACGTAGGTTTCGTTATCTAGTTCCGGGTCATTAGCTGTAGAAAGCTTGTAAATATAATGGTTTATTCACATGGGAAGCCTTCATTAAGATGCATTATTCTACAGCTGATGTATTTCAATATATTGTATATTATCGTGTTCTCTATTTCCCCTTAATATTCGTAATTTATTTCTAAATGAGTTGCTGTTTATGCGGTGAGTTCACAAATTTGAATTCCATGTGACCAAAGTTGCTAAAAAGGAAAAGACATTTTAGCCCAAAGGAGAAACTGCTCATTAATGTACGACCATAATGTACGATGACCTTTAAATTCAGAAGCAACTGGAGAAGGAAGCTCCAAATGGCCCCAAATGTGTTTTCGTCAAAGAAAGTCTATATCGAGAAGCACGCGTGAGGACACACGTGTTAACAGGACAGGAGGAACACAGAGCCGAAGCAGTCGGGGAGCCCCGCAGCGGCTTCTTCCTTAACGCAGATGACTTGGGGAAGTCATCTAGCTGTGAGCCCCAGTGTCCTCGCCTGCTCAGTGGGATGTCACGTCCTCGTTTCCACCTCAAAGATGGGTGCGCACATGAGTGAAGCACTCTAGCGAAGGAGCGTGGGGACAGAGGACCGCGTCAGCGGGGTTATGGTGAGATCCCAGTCTGACCTGAGAGATTTCTCTGTCTCACTCAAAGATGGTGGAAGCATTAGGACTCTAGCTGCGCTCTTCATACCCCCTTATTGATGGACACAAATCACAGTCACCTACTCATGACTTCGTTTTTAGGGATAACGGGAAAGGTCCAGCGCAAATGTGGTTCGTGTGTGTACATCTACAAAAGACGTTTGCGACAAATCACCGTAAGAAGCAGGACCACGTGGGGGCTTGCCCAAGAAGGGAGCCGCCATGCCAACGCCCGACTTCCGGGCGATTTTACGCATAATCGGGAGACGAAGACATTCGGGCCCTTCGTAATAGAGATCCATTTCAGCACATTCATGAAAAGGATGGTCTTTAACAGAGTTCTTGGAGAGATTAGATAAAATTCCGTATCTAAAGAATTGTTAACTTCATTTCATCCATTTAAAATGTAAACATTAGGAATGAAAAACATTACCTGGGAGATTTAAAAACTGGATACTTTTTTAAGTGATTAAATAAAGGAAATGCCTACCTCATTATTTGGCCGCCGAATACATGCTATAAAGCCATGCCTTTGAGCACCTGTAGGGTGGGGCGATTTTCTATTTATTTATTTATTTTTTTGAGAAAAAGTAAGATTTCTTGAAAGTATATTTTAGAAGGAGACTGGCCTCTAAGGAAAGCTCATCTCCTAAATGTGGAAGTTAAGAGTTAGGAGCGTAGGCCCCGGAGGGAGGGGTGGGTTTCCAGCCAGGAACGCGGTAACTGGCCAGGTGACTCAGAGTTCGTCTTTAATGTCGCTCTTGAAAGTCATTCTATAGTTCTCATTCTAGATTCGCTTTTAAAGGAGTTTTCGGGGGGTTTTTCCCTAACATAAAAGTCATGTGGTCTCTTTGTTCTGAACTGGGGCAGTTGGCTTTCCTCGGTCTTTCTGATGCGCGTGTAAAACCATCACGTCCGATTTTCTTTTCATCTTCTTCATTTGACTTTATGTCGTTAAGTGGGCGCTGCCTTCTAACAGCATCTGGATTGTGGATTCAAGTTGAGAAATCACTCCCAGGGTTTCCTAGGTGTTTCTTGGAGATCGTGTGTGTGTGTCTGTGTGTGTATTAGTGTGTGTGTGACATGCTTGTTACATTTCACTGCTTCGTCCATTTGGAACTTATTTTAGCATACGACATGAATTGAGTCAGATGATCTTTTTATTCCAAGTAATCGATTTAAATTCAGAGTTTTGCCAATGTCTTTTGTAAATAAGGCCTCGAGTTTTGTCATATACTTGTTTCGCAGCTTTTGAAATAGACTTCAATGCTCTCCTCTTATCCTTGGAATTTTCTGCACGAGGCAGCTCCCTGCCATTCCTGGGCTCCGTCCCGCTCCGTGTCGATGCAGCTGGTGCCATCACGCTGGCCACCACAGCAGGGGTGCTCTGAGCTCTCGCTCGGTGCCAGGCCTCACACAGGGCTTTACGGAGAGGGTCCCATTATTCAATCTTCACAGCCCAACGCTGCTCCCGGCATAAGGAGGAGGGAACGAGGCGTTAAGGGAGTCAGTGCCCGTAGGAACTCACAGAGGTGGCAAGTGGCTGAGGCGACGCTTAACCCCAGGCGTTCGGCCCCGACATCCCAGGGCATGGCTTCGGCTCAGATACTCTAGGACCTGTTTCCTGCCTCTGCCATTTGCCGGCTGTGTGAATTTGGGAACGTCAACTAGCCGTTTGGCTCCACATCCTTATGCGATGATACTGCCTGGCTGGATCGCCGTGCGGGTTAAGAGGTGGTTTCTGTAGCGTGAGCGTGCACAGTGGGGGCTCAGGAAGTGATACCTGCATCATCTTCTTTGATTCCTTTTTTTTTAAACAACTGCTCCCCCTCCCCTTGCCTCTTTCTCCTCTTCCTCCCACTTTCTCATCATTATTTTAGGCTTTGTAGACCGTGCAGTCTCTGTGACAGCTAGGCAACGTCGTCATGGTAGCATGAAAATAGACACAGATGGTATGTAAATGAATGGGCACAGCTATGTTCCAATAAAACTTTATTTACAAAAACATCCAGTGACTCAGTTTTGACTGGTCGGCTGTAGGTTACAAGACTCTTCTCTAGAGCAGTTCGTATTTCCTCAAACCTGAGTAATTATCAGAATCGTCTGAAGATTTTCCAGAACTGCTAGTTTCCCGGTTCCTCCTCACACACAGGATGGAACTGGGAATCTGTATTTTTTTAAAACCACTTCAGAATTTTGAGGGGGAAAAAAGGAGAACTTGTAGAAAATAACTCACTAGTATATTTGAGGATATGTTGCCTCTCAAAAAAAAAAAAAATTCTCCAAAGGGACTACTAAAAACAAAAAAGAACAAATATAAAATTAGGGAAAAATCTGGGAAAATTAAAAATCAAAATGGCAAACCAAATGATAACCTCCTTAAATTTATAAATAAATTCAGATAATAAATGGACATAACCGAGAGCCAAATCAGTCCTAGGAGATAAAACTAAAGAAAACTATAACCTATTACAAATAGGTAAAGGGGAGATGGAAAATGCGAAAACGGTGGTCTGGCATTTATCTAATATTTGTTACCAGAGAGAAATGAAGAAAAAGAATAGAAGGGAAAATTGCAGAGGAAAAGACAAAATTCTTTATATTTAATGAACCCATCAAAGGGAGAACACGATGAATGAAGAAGCGCCCACACCTAGACACATTTCAGTGAACTTTCAAAACTCCAAGCGTGAGTCATGATAAGAGTGTAACGGCCCATCTACAAAGGAACAACGATAAATTTGTCAGCTAGTCCCTGGCAGCTCTGAATGTTAAAAGTATCCTCGAGGGTAGCCACCCCACTGCCATGCAAGTGGGAGGGGCCAAAGGAAGACATTTTAGAAATGAAAGTACTTAGAATATGTGTGGGTGACCGTATCCACTCTGAAAGCTACACTCAAGGGCATGCTTCAGCAAAATGAAAACTGAATGCAAGACGAAGAGTAAACAGAGAAGCCAGAGCAGCTCCTGGTTAGATTTAAATAGTTACCGATTGAAAAAATTAATCTCAATCTGTGATTATAGAGTGAAAGTTTGGGAGAAGAAGAGCGAATGCAGGCAGAGGTCCTAGACTTGCTCACAGGAACTGCGTAGGTGCTGATCGATTCTAGACGAAGTTAGAAATATGGGTGTTGACATGTTGAATTTTTAAGAATAACTGGCGGATTAAAAATAAGATCCGTAATTTCTAAACCACTACACGTCAAGAACGCACAAAGCTCACTCCATAAACCCAATAAAAAGTAGGAAAAGAAGACTTCTTGCCATCTTATGCTTTTTAGCTAGAAAACATAAACTGGCAGGATTAGCTCTAAGTATTTTATCCCTGTAAATGAATGAATTTCTCTTTTCTATAATTCTCAGATTGCATCTTTTTTTAATCTAGTTACGTGCTGTTGATGAGAGAGAAACTTCAAAACATATTGATGCTGAAAACTTTTAAGGAACGGAACAGCTGGGTCCGGGAGTTTTGGCTGACTGGGCGGGGTGGGCGCACGGTTATCTGGCTTTCTGGATGGTGGGGTGCCAGTGCCATCCTGTTCCGGAGGGGGATGGAGAGAAAGTCTGTTCCCAGCGGGGAGGCCACAGCTCTCTTCCTCTGCTTAGCTCTCGACCCTCCGGAGGCCACGCAGGCGGCGTTGTTCAAGGGTCCCCTGGAGTTTTTCCTACCCCTTCACGCCATCGATTGTCTCCTTTGCTGGGCAGACGTTTCTAACTTTGACGTCATCTCACAGGTCTGTTTTCGCTTTTGTCGCCTATGCTTTTGGTATCGCATCCAAAAAGTTGTTTCTAAGGCCAACGCCGAGGAGCTTCGGCCGCTTTCCTTTGGCACTGCGATGGTTTCCGGTCTCGCCGTGAAGTCTTTAACCTGTGTCGATTTGCTGTTCGTATGTGGTGTGAGATAAGGGGCCCATTTCATCCTCCTGCAGGTGGGTATCCAGTTTTCCCAACGTCTACTGGAGAGACTCGCCTTTTCCAATAGTCACGTTCTCGGATTGGGGAAATAGGAAGCAACCGAGGAGGCAGTGACTTGAAGTCGTTTAGATCATGTACGTGTAAAACAAACACGCACACAGTGATGGAGGTTTTTCGAAGCGGCACAGGAGCTGACTCTCAAGGACCAGAACTGGGACAATCTGAACAGCGAAATAGTCAAGTAGCATTGGATTATAACCCAAAGTGAAAAAGAAATATCCACGCGTCCGTACTGCTGAAAAGAAATGATTTAATCAATTAATAAGTGTGGGAGAAGAGACAAATCTTCTGTACAGAAGAATTCCATATAATTTTCAGTTCTCCTCAAAGAAGAGAGCCTGACTCCCCACTCCTTAAAGGGGGCCATGCGTAGCGACTTCCTTCCAAAGAGGACAGTGTGGGGCGGGGGCTGGGGACAGGGACCTTAGAGGGGGAAACCCGACAGATACCACTTAAGCCAGGTGACGGGTCAACGCTGCAGTCATGTCGCTGACAGGTACACGATAATCCAGGCTACGACGTGAGGAACACGGCACTCTACCTCTGCGATCTTCCTGCCAGTCACCCGCGACCCCAGGCTAAGCGTTACCAGACAGAGCCGTGTGTCAGTAGAATTGGTTTCCTTTATCAACCTGCGTGTTCTATTTTTATGCATTTGAAGACATTATTTTGAGAAATCCGTAGGCTTCACCCGACTGACAAGGTCCCTGGGGCACAAACCCAGGCTGGGAGCCAGCGAGGTGGATGCGGGTGTTGGGATCGCTCGTCCTCCAACTCGCCCCTCCCCGTCACCCGCAGCCACGTTCTCTCTCCCCTTCAGTGGCACGACTTACCCTGTCCCCGTTTCCGAGAAGAGGAGATTCCTTTTATGCTTCGGATTCGACAAAAGTCTTGTGAGGTCAGCTTTGCCCCAGATTCTGAGGGCTCTCTGACCATCCCATACCACATAGCCTCCGTGGGAAGGAAGGTTCCCAGAAGGTGGGCTGTGGGCAGGGTGCAGGTGACCAGAGGTGCAGATGAGTGACGGGAGGACTTTCTAGGACAACTGGGTTCTGGTCTTGGCTGTGCCCAGTGCTGTGCTGGTGATGCTGAACCCTGGCTGGCTTGAGGGAAAACGTATGTATATATCATTTCATTGATGTAAAAATGTGTACACACGATTTACAAATCACGAAATAGGCAATACTCTGTTGCAAATTTCACGTAGCCTGTCGATTCTCACAAAACACTTTCCTTGAGTTTTACTGAATTCTTGTATCTGTCGTCAGCCTGTGGGTGCAACGATAAATAAATGTAGTTCTCATATGAGTATTGATCGATATTTTCATTTGCATTATTGAATAGGATGGAAAGTGTACGCCAGGACGTCACTCAGTCATCATTTTCTAAGGCCGGGCAGTCCTTTGCTGAATCAGTTACAGCTTTTAATACTAGAACATTTCCTCAATGTTTTGTGCTAGTCACAATGTAACTGATATAGACATAGCGCATTTTTATGTTTATTTGCATTATTATTTTCTGCCACTTCCTTAAGTCTATACAGTCAAACCCCAACAATACATGGAGCCCTGACTTACAGCATTTGCTAATGTGCATGGTGTAAACATTCCCACCGTAGCCAACTTCAAGCTACTACCCCAAGTAAACACAGTGGGGAAGATACACACAGTCGCACACCATCACGTGACATTTTCAACGCTGAGATACACCGGACTCACGCGATGTCAGGAGCACAGGTGATAGTAACATCCAGTAAAAACAGCTGGGAAGCAGTGAGCTTTTCGTATTGATCATCTTTAGTTTTCTTATAATTTAATTATAAGTTTATATAGTTTAGCATTCTAAGACGGCTGTGTTTAAAAACCAGCTCGCGCCATTCCTGAAAATTTATCAGTTGGCTCTCATAAGTCATTATGGGCTGAGTCCAGCTCATAAAAATCCGCTGAATTTGCCTTTTATTTATTTACTAGATGACCCGGGCTGAATCCCTGCGCTCCCTGGAGCTCAGGATTCCTACCTGTGACGGGGAACTGTCACCCCTTCCTGTGACGGGGAACTGTCACCCCTACCTGTGACGGGGAACTGTCACTCCTTCCTGTGACGGGGAACTGTCTTCCCGCTCGCAAAGCTGTGATTCCCAGCACCGCAAGCCACATTCGCGTTTCCTCTCTCCAAGCCCCTATTAGTTCTTTCTGTCCAAACCCACAACGTAGCACTTTTATAGACGATCTGACATCGTTCCCTGCTCTGTCGTGCATTGCTCTTTCCCAGCTGCGTTTCTCGGGGATTTTAAAGAAAAGGAATTCCGACTCAACATTATTTCATGTTTTCGCTTGCCGGATGCAGTCGGTTGGCAGTCGACCGCCAGACATTTGCCGACGTGCCGATCTGCGGATTTTGAGGGCGATCACCCTAACGATAAGACAGATCTCACAGCGACTGCCTCGAGTCAGCTGTGCATTTCCTTCTTCAGAGGTCTTTAACAATAGATGTTTGCAGAGCTGATTTGGGTGTCGTCTTTCTTGAAACGAGAGCACTTGAACTTTTCACCAGCTCTTAACTTGCTTCAAATACTTTCTTACATTATAGTCTTTGTCCTCCCAGTAACCAAGAATGTTGGGGAAAGGTTTACTTTCTGTCTGATCTTTTTTAAAGGTTTACTGAAAATGCATTTTTCAAGCAAACTTACACACCCCTACCGCCCAGATTCTGGGAAACGGTGTGGAGTGAACCCCGTCTTCCCCTCCCCGCACGCCCCGCTGTTGTGGTGAGTCACATTTTCAGATTTTCCTGATTCTTGTGTTCTTCATGAGGTTCTTACCCGCCTTTGGTAAGACTCCAAGGAAGATGGCGACGTAATTCATTAGCGCTTACTGTTTTTCACCAGCTGCGTGTCCTTTGTAACCTCTAACCTTTGGGCTCATCTTTCCAGAATCCACCTCCTCTGTTCGATGAAGTCAGTGCCACGATAATCCAGGCTGAAAAGGTGACCTGCCTGCGGAACGAGGTGCAGATAAAGCACGAGGAAGACTACAAAGAAGCCATGGTTACCATCAAGGGAGACCTCAAGGTGGTGGAAGGCCCGGACATGAAGGAGAACCTGCAGGACCAGATCCGGCACTGGTTCATCGAGTGCAGGTGAGTGCGCATGCGTGCAGGTGCCCCCCACCCCAGCCCCCTGTGTGTGTGCGCGCCCGGAAGCTCATCCCTACGGACTCACGAGGCTTTCCGGCTTCATTTTAGAAAAGTGAAATGTCGGGGCCAAGAATTGAGGACATACCTCTTTGAAAAATGCGATCCATATAATGCATCTCTGACCCCCTGAAATTGAACAGCGGGCCTCCCCGGTCCTCCTCCAGGCCGTTTGCACGACGATTAAGGAAACGGACTGGAGGCTGGCTTCCCGAGAAATAGCCGTGTGGCCTCGAGCAAGTGGTTTAATGTCTCATGGGTCAGTTTTCTCAGCTGCGACAGAGGACACGACTCATAGCACTTCACAAGGATGCCAGGAAACGCAGAGTTCGTGCCTGTGTGCTAGGCCATTATCACTCTACTTTATTTATCGTGACCATCTCCTCGTTCACGTGCCCCCTCCCCAGCACGACTGACAAGTCCCGTTCAGACGCGACGCGGGGTGCTGTGAACAGCGGTGCCCAAACCCCGCGCGTTTGCGAGAATCGAGCCAGCTCCTGGCATGGCCGCCCATCCTCCTCGTCCGATTACTGTCGTGTCTGGAGGACACAGACTCGGGATGGTTTTGCGTGATCGGGAGAATTTAGGTAGAAAGGCGTGTTTCCAGTGACCTGTCTTCTGATTAAATTGCGTCGGTTGTAATGAAAACCTTGATTTTCACAGTTAATGAAGATGAACTGGGTTCATGAGCTTTTATTATCCGGAAGTTTCCTCCCTGTCCACAGCACTTCAGAGAACAGGTGTCCACAGATGTATTTCCTCTAAGTGACGGGATTCTTACATGTTAAGATCCAGTTTATTTTTAGGTGACAAAACTAAGTTGAAAGCTCTGTGTACAATTAAAATCCCAAATATATGCATACATACACATGCGTATGTACCTGTGTATTTATACACACGTCTGACTCTTTATATGTTTCCGTGTGCCTGGAAAATCTCTGGAAGGGACACTGGAAACACACAGCTATGTCTGGGACCTAGACGAGGGACGTCACCTTTCATTTATACTCTTCCGTACTTTCCAAGTCTTTTTTTTTCCCCAATAAGTATTATTCCTATAGTAAAAAGCCTAGTTAAAAATATTTTAGAAGGAAGACAAGCAATGAATGTGGGATCGTCCAAAATAAACATTTTAAAACACCCAAAATTTTAAAAAGTAGACCAATGCAACGCCCGCGTGGCACTCTGGGAAATCGTCTTTTCGTTGTGGGCTAGGGAGCCGTGGGAGTTGCCCACCAGAGGTGCTGGGGGTGGGGGTGGATCATGGGAGACCTCTGCGGGCCCTGATGACACCGGGGAGCGCCCCTCCCCCTCCGCGCCCCCCTGGTTCCCTTTGAAGACCCGCCCCGGCTGGCCAGTCCCTGGGGCTGTGACCTGCCCGTTCCAGGCCCAGTCAGAGCGGCTCCCACGGGCCTGCTGCATGTGAGTCACGGAGACGAGGCGCTTCCTCTTTATGAAGTAGCGAAAGGTCGAGGGCGACTTTATCCTCATAATTGGGTTACGTTTATCTGATCGACTTTGATAAAAATCCTTTTCTCGTTGTTGTTTTTGCTTTTTTAAATCAAAGACAAATAAAAAGCAAATATTGTCTTTTGAAACATGAAATATGAGCGGTCCTCAGGCTAAATTCCAGGAGGGCACACAATGACAACTTAAGAAATTTCTAGAAGTTATGATTCACATACACTCCCACAGTTAGAATGCTTATTCTTAGCTCATTATTTAATTAATACTTACAGTTACCAAAAGGAGTTATAGTAGGTTTTGGGGTTTTGTTTTTGTTTTGTTTTCTTTAGGATTTGTTTTTCTTTAAGCCAATTTTTAATTATTTTAAAGGAATTTTTTTACTGATGTTAAAGGTAACATTTGCTCATTATAGAAAATTTGTGAGATAGAGGAGTTTAAAGAAGGCAATTAAAGTTATAATTTTAGTATACGGAGATAACTATTATTAAATTTTTTGCTAAATTTTATTTCAGTCTTTTTTATCATATATATTTTGATTACGTTTTTATGTATCCTTTCTCAAATTTTTAAAAATTTAACATTGGATTTTCCCATGTCCTGAAAATATTTTCCAAAAGAGGTTTTTAATGGTCACTTAACATTCTATCGCACGGAAGCACTAGTTAACGAATTTATTAACTCTTTAAGCTTTTGTCATATTCACAAGAGAAAAATTCTATCTTAACAATCTTTTAATTTGTATTTATTTTATTAATGTGTGTGTGGGGGGGGGGTGGAAGAATCTTTTGTATTTTTGTCAATAGCATTTCTTCTGGGGACTGCCCTGTCATTTATCTGCTTCCCTTTGTAATGTCTTTTTTGAAGTGCTCTCCAAAATGTTACCGGGATGTATTACTGATACTAAAGCTTTTTTGACATATTATTGCAGAAATTTCTTCCCAGTTGTCACTGGCCTTTTATTTTTTTAACTGGCCTGTAAGAATGCTAGAAAGAGAGGAAAAAAAACAAAAAAACAGGAGAGAAATAAAACGGTTATTAAGAACCCACTGCCCGGTTGCTGCTGCTGCTGGCCACACCCCGGCTGGCCCTGGGCCCCGGGTCCCCTGCTCCAAGCCTCGTCCAGGCCACCTGCGAGAGACAGTAACAGCCTCTGCAGCCATGGAGACTGAATGAGCACGCAAGTAAAAGACGGGCCTTCGAGCTTTTTGCTGAGCTTATGAATTTTATAAGTATTTTTCTTCTTTTAAATAAGACTTTCTCCAAATGTCTTTTTCTGTTATTGTTAAGTGTATGCTTTTATATAATTTGCGCCGTTACCTAACCAAACTCTCGAGTTAGTTCTAATGGTTTTTCCGTTGATTCTCTGGGACGTTCTTGGATGTATAGTCATGGTGGAGACGTAGCTACCACTTCCTGCCCGTCCAGTAGTCACACTCTCATGTCTCAAAGGGACACCAGGCTGTCAGCGAGTGTCACCTTTACACCCTCCTGTTTGCCTGTGCTTCACACTTATGCTCCCAGGGCCTAGCATCTTCTGGAGAGTGTGACACTTGTGTTTATTGTCCTATAGAAAGGTGAACTGTTTGAAATAGCTACTTTTGCCAAATATTGCAGCCTTAGAAATGCGATTTCAGTTGCGGGAGCTTCGTTTGTCCTTCAGGCACCAATGTCCTCCCCTTGACGTCGGTCCCTCTGATACGCCTGGACCCCCGCCTCGGAGGCGGGACTCATTGCCCAGAGCTCAGCGCGGCCTCCCTCGGAATTAGAACCATGTGGCGACTGGATACGTTAGGGGCGCATTAACTTAAAACAACAATAATAGCTAACATTTATTGAGCACCTACTCGGTGCCAGGAATTCTAAGTGCTTTACACAGTAACTAACGTAACCCTTGGATCGGTTTGCTGTGGCTGCCGTAACAAGTGACCACAAACTTGGTGGCTTACACCAATGGAGGTTCATTTTCTCACAGTTCTGGAATCAGGGTGTCAGCAGGACGGCAGCCCCCCGACGAGCTCTAGAGGAGAGACGGGGCCTCGCCTCTTCGGGCTCCTGGAGGCCGCCGGCGTTCCTTGGCTTGTGGCCACATCAGTCCAAAATCTACCTCTGTGGTCAAATGGCCTCCCCGCTGCCTTCTGTGTGTATCACATGTCCCTCTGTACTTCTCTCATGCGGACACTCGTGACGGCATTTAGGGCCGTCATAATCCGGGATGATCTCTGTCTCACGGTCCCTAATTTAATTGCCTTTGCGAAGAGCCTTTTTCCATATAAGGTGATATTAACAGGCTCCGGGGGGCAAGACCCCGTATTCGGGGGCTGTTCTTCAGCCTGCCACACCCTGGCAATAACCCAGCGGTGAGCACTGTCCCCCCTCACCCACCGATGGCATCTCTGGTCAAAGCCACAGCGCCCGGGTGCGCATTGCTCGGGACCAACGCTGCCTGGTCAGGCTTTCTGAGGTGGTGGAGAGGGTCTCGAGTCACAACGTCCAGCAGAGCGGCCACCTACCACACTTGCCTGCTGGGCACTTAAAAGCGGGTGGGGCCGCTGAAGAGCTGGTTTTGTTTTTTGGTTTTTGTTTGTAATGAATTTAAATTTAAGTTTTGATAGCCACATGTCGTCGGTGGCTACCATATTGGATGGTGCCATCATGGGGACACTGGTTTTTAAAAAATATCTTGCTTCACTGGCTATTTCTTTTGACTTAGGACCTGTCATAAACTGTCACTTAAGTTATAAGATCCGTCAACAAGCGTCATATTAAAGCATCATCAAGGGGTCTTGGAAGTGACCTCCCCTCCAATCCCTGAGGGTGACGAGGGGCACCCCAAAGCCCAGGGGCGCCTCCCCACAGCCAGTCTGTGGGCCTGTGGGTCCTTGCCCCTGGACAGGCACCGGTACCTTCCTTGTGTCCCTCACGGTCAGAGCCACCGAGTGCCTGTCAGCTCCGGAAACCAGGGCTGACCCCAGGCCTTCGGGTCTTCGCAAAGTGTCCTGTCAGGCAGCACTGCCATCCTCCCAACCCCCTATGTTTTGTTACTTAACTTGTCAGAACTATGCCTGACGTCCAGAGAAAGAGACACCCCCAAAGAAGGCGACAACTCTGGGACTGGCCTGTGGCGTTCCCCGTCCCGCAGGCTGCTCTTAGTCCATGTCATCGTCAGGAAGCTGAAGTCGATGTGAATTAAGGAGTTTTATCCCATTTTTTCAGCCAACATGGAATCCATCAGAAGTGATGACGAAGAGGAAGCCTTGGGGTTGGGGGCCTTTACCCTTCGCAGGCGGGCCTGGCTGGGAATTAAAATGCTACCGCCTTTTAATCTTGTGATGGCACCTATTATGTTAGCCATAATTAAAAAAACATTACACATGCCACCTACACACACGCACGCGTGTGCACCCCCCCCACACACACCCCCCACACACGCAGGAGGAGAGCCAGGCTGCCTGGGTTCACACCCCTTCTCTAGCAGTTGCTGTGTGACCTTGGACGGGTTACTTAGCCTCTCTGTGCTCCCACTGCCTCATCTTAAAATGAGGATACTAACAGCATCTCCCTCAAGGCAGATGACAGATTAATACCTGTGAAGCCCTTGGAACAGTGTGTGGCACATGCTACAGCTCCGGTGACGCGTGTGCAGGAAGGCCGTCACGTTCTCAGACATGCAGTTTGCAGTTTTTATTCCTGGGTCTGGGGTCTTTTATTCACATCTGTAGGTGTCTTAAAAATGCTGCCTGGCCCAGTCATGGGAGGGACTGGCTGGTGGCCGGGGGCGGGGGGCTGTGAGGGGCGGGTAGAGCTGACCGGATAATAACAGGGTAGGCAGACAGCAAGCAGGCGCTGCGCAATGTGGTTCTAGCCCCAAGCGGGGGGCGGGACGGGGCGGGGCGGGGTGTCTACATGTTGCCTGCGAGCGTGCATTCTTTCTAGAAGTCTCGGAATGCTTTGTTGTGCCGTTGTTTTTCATTTTAAAAATTAAGATGTAACTTAAATGCTGCAGAATTCATTCTTTTGTGTCCAGTTTGGCGAGTTGGGCTTTGTCATTTTAAGGTACGCGGACTTGGGGAGACCTACAGACCCCTCGTCTCACCCTTCCCCCTCCCCCGCCCAGTTTATGCCAGGTTAGGAATCCAGGGGTTCACGCCGGAGAGCACCAGAACTCATCCGCAGGTGGGCAGAGCGACCGGACCCACCGGCCAGGGGGCCCCAGGCAGCCAGCAGAGATGCGCCGAGGGCGGGCGGTGTGTTCGGAGTGAGGCGGAACGTCAGTTACGGTCATCCTGGGGAAGCGAGCGTCTGGTCCTCACACGGGAGCTGGTGCGGGCCTGTCTCTCTTTGTCGAATCATTGTTTGGTGTGTGTGCGTTAAGAACACTTACCACGGGGTCCACCCTCTTGGCACATGACTATGCAGACAATAGTGTTATTAGCCACGGGCTCATGCCGTGTGGTCAGTCTCCAGGACTATGGTCTGTACAACTGACACTTCGTACCCTGTGAATAGTCCCTCCCTGCTGGCCCCTCCCTGGTCGCCCTGTCGGCCACCGTTCTACAGTCTGCTTCTACGAGGATGACCGCTGGATTCTCCGGATAAGCGGAACCACGCGGTATCTGTCCCCTGTGTCTGGCTTATTTCTCTGAGCGTATAGTCCTCTGGGTTCATCCACGTTGTCACACATTTCAGGATTTCCTCCTTCTCATGGCTGGATAATATTCCGCGTGTGCACACACCACATTTTCTTTATCCGCATATCTGTCGGCAGACGTGGACGTCTTTTCTACATCTTCGCTGTCGTGAAGGGTGGCGCAGTGAACGCGGGTGTGTGGAGGAGAAACCTCTCTTCCTCTTCGTGTTTCTCCGTTACTCACACCTGGAGCGGTTCTCTGTGACACCAGCTAATTCAGCGCCCTGTTGACACTGCCTAGAGATAGGCCACGTGGCCCCCAACTTCAGATGCCAATCACAAACGCCAGGCTGTCACCTCTCCTCCCGATTGGCTGTAGATCAGGGTTCCCATGACAACCCCCTTGGGTTTGATCATTTGCTACAGCGGCTCACATGGCGAGGCGTGTGGGAAGGGGTGTGGGCCCCCACGCCCTCTCCAGGCATCACCCCCCCACACAGCTGTCCCACACCTCCACGTGTTCACCAGCCAGGAAGCCCTCGGAACCGTACTTTGGGGCTCTTTCTGGAGGCTTCCTCACGTAGTCATGGTTGGTTTCCGTGACTTCCATTTTTGAGCATTAACTCAATTTCCACCCCATCCCCCTGCGAGGAGGAGGGCGGGGTCGAAATCTCCTAGCCTCGAACCGTGGCTCAGTCTCTCTGGTGACCACCCCCATCTGGCAGCCCACCAAGCACCAAGCCTCACCTCGATAGAGCCGAAGACACTCCTGTCACCGGGAGTTCCAAGGGTTTTAGGAGCTCTGCCAGGAGCCAGGGCAGAGACCAACAGATATTTTTTCTGTTATTTTAAAGTGCGCATTTAACTCTTCAAGGTCCTGACTTCCTTTCCTTTGGGTAAATGCCCAGCAGTGGAATTGCCTGATGGCGGGTAGCTCCGTTTGACATTTTTTGAGGAACCTCCACGCTGTTTTCCATAACTGCTGTGGCAGTTCACACTCCCGCCCCCAGTGCACAGGTCCCTCTTCGTCACGCCCTCGGCCCCGGGGGCCGCGGGAACGGCTGTCCTAACAGGTGCACGGTGCCGTCTCCCTGTGGCTTTGATTTGCATTTCCCCGATGATTAGTGATTTGAACATCTTTTCACATGCCCTTGTCCGTTCGTATGTCTTTGGAGAGACGTCTCTTCAGTTCCTTTGCCCACGTCTTTAATCGGGTTATTATTGCTTCGTTTTGTCTGTTTTTGCCGCAGAGTTGTGGGAGTCCCTTATATGTTTTGGATGTGGACCCTTTATCGTGTACGTGGTTTGCCAATCCGCTCTCCCATTCTATGCATCGCCTTTTCATTTTTTTTGTTTCTTTTGCTTTTCGGAAGCTTTGTCGTTGGATGGAGTCCCACTTGTCTGTTTTTGCTGTCGTTGCCTGTGTTTTTGGTGCAGAGTTTGCATTTTTAACAAGCTCTCGGGGGCTGCTGACGCCCCTGGTCCCGAGATCGAACTTCGAGCCACCTCGGGCTCGAGGCACCGCCACCCTCTGCACACCCTCCAGGGGAGTGGGCAAGTGGAGGGCGTCACCGTGAGGAGTGGCAGAACACCATGGAATAAGCAAAACCCGCTGTTATCCCCAACATGTGGAAGCACCCTCATCGACTGACTCCGCTGAGGTCACATTAACTGGGAAAGTCAGATGACCTCGGAGCCACTTCCTATATGGTACCGAATACTCTGGGACAGAGGACAGACCGTTCCTTGGATGCAGAGCCTTTTGGTTTGTCTTGGGACACTCCTAATTTCTGTGTCACCGGGCGACATATGTCAACACGTATGTGTCGCATTAGACACACAGAGATGATCATGCCTCCGTGTTTCATGAATGTGTATTTCCCACTTGATCGAATGAGGTCCGAGAATCTGCAGAATTAACCTCATGCCCTAAAGTTGCCCTTTTCTGTAATTCACTCTGTTGCCGTTCATAAAAGATGCCTTATTTTTGAAAGTAGCACATGAGAGATGAGTTTAAAACGTACACGTGTGCGTGTGTCGCTAACTTACCCTTTTCCTCCTCTGCTTTCCTGCACTTTCTGGACTCGAGTTAGAAAGGGGGGTGACTCACCCCTTTAAGTCAGGAAGTTGGTGGGTGAGCGACGCCTGGAGTTTTGAACTATGGGTCCATGAAGAGAAACGGATGGTGGCCTACCGAACGGAAAAACATCTTTGCATTCCTTCTTAAAGTGAGGCTCTTGCCTGGGTATTAATTTTTCTATGCAAATTAATTTTCTACTAATTTCTATGAATTTCTCTATACAAATAAATAAGGCAGAAAGGTTAAAATAATGCACACGTATCATATTCTCCACAGAAGAGTAACCAAAATCCAAATAGTCAGCTATGTGCGTAATCAGTAATGCAGTGTTCCTTTTAATAAAACAAAAGTGAGCACGGGTTATGCGGAGCGGTTCCTGCGGGAGCCAAGCCTGAGCAGAGACCGTGCTTCGAAATCAAGAAGGAAGCGTCTGTCCTGAGTGGTAACTGCCGTAACGCCCCACTAATAAGGAGCGACGTCCGCGAATAAACCGCGTAGCGTGGTGTGCCACCGAGACATGCGCCTCCTCTCCTTTGAGAAACGATGCGCCCCTCAGTTTCCCCAAGACCCGGGTAATTAAGTCCATGTGCAGCCAATTGCCTTTATTGAGTGTAAGTGAATTTATAGGCAGCAAGTGACACTTTTGGAGGCTTCTGTGCAGTGGCACAAGCTGCTCTCTTTAGAATGCAAGAGAAATTTATGAGCCTGCTGACATTAATGGAGGCAGCTGAATGACTTGGGGGGTATGGCCGGAAACCCCTGCATCCATATATTTTTTCATACTTGATGAAACGCAGATAAATCTGTGTCCTAGGAGTCTGAAACGGTGGGACCCACCGAAGCTCGGT